>NC_074696.1:21421364-21433864 GCF_029448725.1 Salvelinus fontinalis
TGGGAGTCCCACAGGGCGGTGCACAGTTGGCCCAGTGTCGTTCGGGTTCGGGTTTGGCCGGGGTAGGCCGTCATTGTAAATAAGAATATGTTCTTAACTGACTTGCCTATTTAAATAAAGGTTCAATTTAAAATAATTGAAAGTGTCTATCCTATATCTGGGAGATATAACAAAGATTTGTCTCCATATATACTTCCTTTAATATTTTAAAACTGGTACCAGGAACAATCAGACGAGTCTTGTGAGGCCTGTGGAGGGGTCAGAGGGGTCATATTAGTGTGTAGCCCAAACTGTTCGGACGTTACAGACAGAAGATGGCAGATCAGCTGTACCGACTTCAGACGAGTCCTTAAACGGAGAACGCCATCGTATTCGTGAGAGTCCCATCTATCCATAGAGGGGGCATAATAGTTTGTATGCCGAACAGTTCGGAAGCTACAGACAATTTTGTGAGAAGACCGATTTTCAGGATGTCTCATGGTCTGACTAACACAGCTCTAGCTCTTCCACTTTCACTGCAGATGTGGAAGTACGACACAGCTTCAGTCTTCTACAGCTAAACCACAGCTTCAGTCTTCTACTACTAACCCACAGCTTCAGTCTTCTACAGCTAACTCACAGCTTCAGTCTTCTACTACTAACTCACAGCTTCAGTCTTCTACTACTAACTCACAGCTTCAGTCTTCTACAGCTAACCCAAAGCTTCAGTCTTCTACAGCTAACACACAGCTTCAGTCTTCTACTACTAACTCACAGCTTCAGTCTTCTACAGCTAACCCACAGCTTCAGTCTTCTACAGCTAACACACAGCTTCAGTCTTCTACTACTAACCCACAGCTTCAGTCTTCTACTACTAACCCACAGCTTCAACCTTCTACAGCTAACCCACAGCTTCAGTCTTCTACAGCTAACCCACGGCTTCAGTCTTCTACTACTAACCCACAGCTTCAGTCTTCTACTACTAACCCACAGCTTCAGTCTTCTACAGCTAACACACAGCTTCAGTCTTCTACTACTAACTCACAGCTTCAGTCTTCTACTACTAACCCACAGCTTCAGTCTTCTACTACTAACCCACAGCTTCAGTCTTCTACTACTAACCCACAGCTTCAGTCTTCTACTACTAACCCACAGCTTCAGTCTTCTACTACTAACCCACAGCTTCAGTCTTCTACAGCTAACCCACAGCTTCAGCCTTCTACTACTAACCCACAGCTTCAGCCTTCTACTACTAACCCACAGCTTCAGCCTTCTACTACTAACCCACGGCTTCAGTCTTCTACTACTAACCCACAGCTTCAGTCTTCTACAGCTAACTCACAGCTTCAGTCTTCTACTACTAACTCACAGCTTCAGTCTTCTACTACTAACTCACAGCTTCAGTCTTCTACAGCTAACCCAAAGCTTCAGTCTTCTACAGCTAACACACAGCTTCAGTCTTCTACTACTAACTCACAGCTTCAGTCTTCTACAGCTAACCCACAGCTTCAGTCTTCTACAGCTAACACACAGCTTCAGTCTTCTACTACTAACCCACAGCTTCAGTCTTCTACTACTAACCCACAGCTTCAACCTTCTACAGCTAACCCACAGCTTCAGTCTTCTACAGCTAACCCACGGCTTCAGTCTTCTACTACTAACCCACAGCTTCAGTCTTCTACTACTAACCCACAGCTTCAGTCTTCTACAGCTAACACACAGCTTCAGTCTTCTACTACTAACTCACAGCTTCAGTCTTCTACTACTAACCCACAGCTTCAGTCTTCTACTACTAACCCACAGCTTCAGTCTTCTACTACTAACCCACAGCTTCAACCTTCTACTACTAACCCACAGCTTCAGTCTTCTACTACTAACCCACAGCTTCAGTCTTCTACAGCTAACCCACAGCTTCAGCCTTCTACTACTAACCCACAGCTTCAGCCTTCTACTACTAACCCACAGCTTCAGCCTTCTACTACTAACCCACGGCTTCAGTCTTCTACTACTAACCCACAGCTTCAGTCTTCTACTACTAACCCACAGCTTCAGTCTTCTACTACTAACCCACAGCTTCAGTCTTCTACAGCTAACCCACAGCTTCAGTCTTCTACTACTAACCCACAGCTTCAGCCTTCTACAGCTAACCCACAGCTTCAGTCTTCTACTACTAACCCACAGCTTCAGTCTTCTACTATTAACCCACAGCTTCAGCCTTCTACTACTAACCCACAGCTTCAGCCTTCTACTACTAACCCACAGCTTCAGCCTTCTACTACTAACCCACAGCTTCAGTCATCTACTACTAACCCACAGCTTCAGTCTTCTACTGCTAACCCACAGCTTCAGTCTTCTACTACTAACCCACAGCTTCAGTCTTCTACTACTAACCCACAGCTTCAGTCATCTACTACTAACCCACAGCTTCAGTCCTCTACTACTAACCCACAGCTTCAGTCTTCCACAGCTAACCCACAGCTTCAGCCTTCTACTACTAACCCACAGCTTCAGCCTTCTACTACTAACCCACAGCTTCAGTCTTCTACTACTAACCCACAGCTTCAGTCATCTACTACTAACCCACAGCTTCAGTCATCTACTACTAACCCACAGCTTCAGTCTTCTACTACTAACCCACAGCTTCAGCCTTCTACTACTAACCCACAGCTTCAGCCTTCTACTACTAACCCACAGCTTCAGTCTTCTACAGCTAACCCACAGCTTCAGTCTTCTACTGCTAACCCACAGCTTCAGTCTTCTAGAGCTAACCCACAGCTTCAGCCTTCTACTACTAACCCACAGCTTCAGCTTTCTACAGCTAACCCACAGCTTCAACCTTCTACTACTAACCCACAGCTTCAGCCTTCTACTACTAACCCACAGCTTCAGTCTTCTACTACTAACCCACAGCTTCAGCCTTCTACTACTAACCCACAGCTTCAGCCTTCTACTACTAACCCACAGCTTCAGTCTTCTACAGCTAACCCACAGCTTCAGTCTTCTACTGCTAACCCACAGCTTCAGTCTTCTAGAGCTAACCCACAGCTTCAGCCTTCTACTACTAACCCACAGCTTCAGCTTTCTACAGCTAACCCACAGCTTCAACCTTCTACTACTAACCCACAGCTTCAGCCTTCTACTACTAACCCACAGCTTCAGTCTTCTACTACTAACCCACAGCTTCAACCTTCTACAGCTAACCCACAGCTTCAGTCTTCTACAGCTAACCCACGGCTTCAGTCTTCTACTACTAACCCACAGCTTCAGTCTTCTACTACTAACCCACAGCTTCAACCTTCTACAGCTAACCCACAGCTTTAGTCTTCTACAGCTAACCCACAGCTTCAGTCTTCTACTACTAACCCACAGCGTCAGTCTTCTACTACTAACCCACGGCTTCAGTCCTCTACTACAACCTCTGGTCAAAGTGTGTACCTGCAGGAGAAACTCCAGCTCTGACAATTCCAAATACACCAGCATACTCCTCCTCTCTTTTCTATCTCTCTTAGTAATCACCCCTCTGTCTCTGTTCTCTAGTTGTCTTTCTGCACTTCTCTATCACTCTCACTTTACATCTCTCTCCTTTCTCTCACCTGAGCTTCATTCTCTGCATACTGCAGTTAAATAGATTATTTCTGTTGGTCACTGTCAATGAAAATGCAATTGATAGATTTCAACTGACGACATGTCAAATCCAGCAGCAACAAACATCAGTGAAATTGGTAGCGTTCTGTTCAAACATGCTTATCAGTTGTAATCGTTGTTATTTTGTTACACCACCTTCAACCACTGTTGTGTTGGATGCTGACATATATCTCCAATTCTAAATCCAGTATTATCAATACACTGTAATCAATACAATATTATCAATACACTGTTATCAATACACTATTATCAATACACTGTAATCAATACACTGTTATCAATACAATATTATCAATACACTATTATCAATACACTGTAATCAATACACTGTTATCAATACACTGTTATCAATACACTGTTATCAATACAATATTATCAATACATTGGTATCAATACACTATTATCAATACACTGTTATCAATACACTGTTATCAATACACTATTATCAATACACTGTTATCAATACACTATTATCAATACACTATTATCAATACACTATTATCAATACATTGGTATCAATACACTATTATCAATACACTGTTATCAATACATTGGTATCAATACAATATTATCAATACACTGTTATCAATACAATATTATCAATACACTGTTATCAATACATTGGTATCAATACACTGGTATCAATACACTGGTATCAATACACTGGTATCAATACATTGGTATCAATACACTGTAATCAATACATTGGTATCAATACACTGGTATCAATACATTGGTATCAATACACTGTAATCAATACACTGTTATCAATACATTGGTATCAATACACTGTAATCAATACACTGTTATCAATACATTGGTATCAATACACTGGTATCAATACATTGGTATCAATACACTATTATCAATACACTATTATCAATACACTGGTATCAATACACTGGTATCAATACACTGGTATCAATACACTGTTATCAATACACTGTAATCAATACACTGTTATCAATACACTGTTATCAATACACTATTATCAATACACTATTATCAATACACTGTAATCAATACACTGTTATCAATACATTGGTATCAATACACTGTTATCAATACACTGTTATCAATACACTATTATCAATACACTATTATCAATACACTGGTATCAATACATTGGTATCAATACACTGTTATCAATACACTGGTATCAATACATTGGTATCAATACACTGGTATCAATACACTGGTATCAATACATTGGTATCAATACACTGTAATCAATACACTGTTATCAATACATTGGTATCAATACACTATTATCAATACACTGTTATCAATACAATATTATCAATACACTGTTATCAATACACTGGTATCAATACACTGGTATCAATACAATATTATCAATACACTGTTATCAGTATAGTGTTATCAGTACACTATTATCAATACACTATTATCAATACACTATTATCAATACACTATTATCAATACATTGGTATCAATACACTATTATCAATACACTGTTATCAATACATTGGTATCAATACAATATTATCAATACACTGTTATCAATACAATATTATCAATACACTGTTATCAATACATTGGTATCAATACACTGGTATCAATACACTGGTATCAATACACTGGTATCAATACATTGGTATCAATACACTGGTATCAATACACTGGTATCAATACACTGTAATCAATACATTGGTATCAATACACTGGTATCAATACATTGGTATCAATACACTGTAATCAATACACTGTTATCAATACATTGGTATCAATACACTGTAATCAATACACTGTTATCAATACATTGGTATCAATACACTGGTATCAATACATTGGTATCAATACACTATTATCAATACACTATTATCAATACACTGGTATCAATACACTGGTATCAATACACTGGTATCAATACACTGTTATCAATACACTGTAATCAATACACTGTTATCAATACACTGTTATCAATACACTATTATCAATACACTATTATCAATACACTGTAATCAATACACTGTTATCAATACATTGGTATCAATACACTGTTATCAATACACTGTTATCAATACACTATTATCAATACACTATTATCAATACACTGGTATCAATACATTGGTATCAATACACTGTTATCAATACACTGGTATCAATACATTGGTATCAATACACTGGTATCAATACACTGGTATCAATACATTGGTATCAATACACTGTAATCAATACACTGTTATCAATACATTGGTATCAATACACTATTATCAATACACTGTTATCAATACAATATTATCAATACACTGTTATCAATACACTGGTATCAATACACTGGTATCAATACAATATTATCAATACACTGTTATCAGTATAGTGTTATCAGTACACTATTATCAATACACTATTATCAATACACTATTATCAATACACTATTATCAATACATTGGTATCAATACACTATTATCAATACACTGTTATCAATACATTGGTATCAATACAATATTATCAATACACTGTTATCAATACAATATTATCAATACACTGTTATCAATACATTGGTATCAATACACTGGTATCAATACACTGGTATCAATACACTGGTATCAATACATTGGTATCAATACACTGGTATCAATACACTGGTATCAATACACTGTAATCAATACATTGGTATCAATACACTGGTATCAATACATTGGTATCAATACACTGTAATCAATACACTGTTATCAATACATTGGTATCAATACACTGTAATCAATACACTGTTATCAATACATTGGTATCAATACACTGGTATCAATACATTGGTATCAATACACTATTATCAATACACTATTATCAATACACTGGTATCAATACACTGGTATCAATACACTGGTATCAATACACTGTTATCAATACACTGTAATCAATACACTGTTATCAATACACTGTTATCAATACACTATTATCAATACACTATTATCAATACACTGTAATCAATACACTGTTATCAATACATTGGTATCAATACACTGTTATCAATACACTGTTATCAATACACTATTATCAATACACTATTATCAATACACTGGTATCAATACATTGGTATCAATACACTGTTATCAATACACTGGTATCAATACATTGGTATCAATACACTGGTATCAATACACTGGTATCAATACATTGGTATCAATACACTGTAATCAATACACTGTTATCAATACATTGGTATCAATACACTATTATCAATACACTGTTATCAATACAATATTATCAATACACTGTTATCAATACACTGGTATCAATACACTGTTATCAATACAATATTATCAATACACTGTTATCAGTATAGTGTTATCAGTACACTATTATCAATACACTATTATCAGTACACTATTATCAGTATAGTATTATTAGTATAGTATTATCAGTATAGTATTATCAGTATAGTATTATCAGTATAGTATTATCAGTATAGTGTTATCAGTATAGTATTATTAGTATAGTATTATCAGTATAGTATTATCAGTATAGTATTATCAGTATAGTGTTATCAGTATAGTATTATCAGTATAGTATTATCAGTATAGTATTATCAGTATAGTGTTATCAGTATAGTGTTATCAGTACACTATTATCAGTATAGTGTTATCAGTATAGTATTATCAGTATAGTATTATCAGTATAGTATTATCAGTATAGTATTATCAGTATAGTATTATCAGTACACTATTATCAGTATAGTATTATCAGTATAGTGTTATCAGTACACTATTATCAGTATAGTATTATCAGTATAGTATTATCAGTATAGTATTATCAGTATAGTATTATCAGTATAGTATTATCAGTATAGTATTATCAGTATAGTATTATCAGTATAGTGTTATCAGTATAGTATTATCAGTATAGTATTATCAGTATAGTGTTATCAGTACACTATTATCAGTATAGTGTTATCAGTATAGTATTATCAGTATAGTATTATCAGTATAGTATTATCAGTATAGTATTATCAGTATAGTATTATCAGTATAGTATTATCAGTACACTATTATCAGTATAGTATTATCAGTATAGTATTATCAGTATAGTATTATCAGTATAGTATTATCAGTATAGTATTATCACGGATACTGTGGTGTTTCAAAGGATCCAGGAATAGGGCTCCCTATTGTGTGTGTGTGTGTGTGTGTGTGTGTGTGTGTGTGTGTGTGTGTGTGTGTGTGTGTGTGTGTGTGTGTGTGTGTGTGTGTGTGTGTGTGTGTGTGTGTGTGTGTGTGTGTGTGTGTGTGTGTGTGTGTGTGTGTGTGTGTGTGTGTGTAAACAGTGGCCTATCATTAATATGATACACATAACGTATATGTGTGGGAGGAGGGTGTTACTGCCTGGGTATGTAGGAGGGTGTTACTGCCTGGGTATGTAGGAGGGTGTTACTGCCTGGGTATGTAGGAGGGTGTTACTGCCTGGGTATGTAGGAGGGTGTTACTGCCTGGGTATGTAGGAGGGTGTTACTGCCTGGGTATGTAGGAGGGTGTTACTGCCTGGGTATGTAGGAGGGTGTTACTGCCTGGGTATGTAGGAGGGCCTGTGCCGGTTTGATTATTCCTGCTATCTGTTCATATCTGTTCATTCTTCAGTGTGTATCGTGTGTGTGACACCCCGTCAACCAATAACCATCAGAGACCAGCAGAAGAGCCCTTCACTGACTGCAGCTATTTTTCATTGCTATCCCAAGGACAAGTAACAGATGCAAATATATTTTTTATCTAACCTCTCATATCTATAATATAATATATGTTATATTTAACATCTCATATATAATACAATATATTTTCTATTTAACAATCTCATACTTATAATGCAATATCTGGCCTCTCAGTGGAACTCCACTTAATGGGCAATAGGGATTTATCCTAACCATAAGGTTAAGTGTTCTTGATAGGCATAAATGGGCGACTGGCCGTTACTTTTGTTTATTGCTCTGCGTTCGTTTAGGGTCCTCTCTCTGATATGAGTAATAAAACATGTCTGCCGAGCTGCACCGCTACAGCTCCGCAAATTAGATTATAGTTTGACATGAGCCGCGCATCATCCGCCATCTCAGCCCGAGCGGTGAACTCTTCACCCGTGCGACGCGACGCGGTGATGCACGAAAATGGTTCAAAACGAGAAGGCGCGTTCAATACAGACATTGGAGTGTCAGGGAATCGCTTTCGTGTTCTCGGGAACTCAATGTTTTTTTTCTCATTCAAGTCTGCCACCTAGCGGTTAAATAAATGAACGACAGAAGAAGGCTGTCATACAGGGAGTTTATAGCCTATTCAGGCTACTTCGTATCTTGCCTTTTACAAGGAAGCCGTTATTTACCAGTGATTATTGATTAACTATTACGTTTGTTTAACATTTTTTTAAATACTTTTAGGCTAGAGTTGTTCAATCACTATACTAATATGGCTTTTTGAGTCGTGTATCCTATCATTACTGTCGCCACATGCCTGTGTGAAAAACTGTCGTTTAATACAAAATGTTCAATTATGTTCAATTAGATTATTATTTTGAGGTCATCACTGTCCAGGCCGTCCTTGTAAATAAGAATTTTGTTCTTAATTGACTCTGGTCTGAGTGTGGACTGCTTCAGTCTTTAGTTTGTTGGACTCTGAAGTCCAGACATTTATGACCTTGACATATTTGAGTTATCTGAATGTTTCGTACATGTATTACCAGATATAAAACATGTATTACCAGATATAAAACATGTATTACCAGATATAAAACATGTATTACCAGATATAAAACATGTATTACCAGATATAAAACATGTATTACCAGATATAAAACATGTATTACCAGATATAAAACATGTATTACCAGATATAAAACATGTATTACCAGATATAAAACATGTATTACCAGATATAAAACATGTATTACCAGATATAAAACATGTATTACCAGATATAAAACATGTATTACCAGATATAAAATATGTATTACCAGATATAAAATATGTATTTCACATGTCATAAAGACAGAGGAATATAGTCTAATGTAGGTCTGTCCTAAATAAAAAAGAATGACAGAATGGGGGAGAAAGATAGAGAGAGAGAGGGAGAGAGAACGTCTGCACCAATACACCTGGGTTTACTTAGCCCCACCCACTCAAGGCCCTTTCATTCTCATGTATATCAAATTGACACGAGTCACACCTATTTATCCCACTGACCACTCAGAGCAACTGTTGGTTTTGAATATGAATACACAGATGTTGAATGGATAATAAAACAGCAACATGTCCTAATCCACCTCTCGGAGAATGTTTAACTCCACTATGAAATCCGGTATTCATAGATGTTTGGGTGATAAAATGAATCATCGGTTCACAATGTATGTAATCACATTGATATTTCTCCTAGGTATTTAGGCTATTCTATAGCTTTCTAGGGTAGTCTACTCCTGACATTAGTCTGGTGTTCTCACCAGAGCATTTGGAAGAGTAGCCTGTTTTGCATTAATTTCCTTGACACATTTTCCACTCCATTTTTTCCCACCGGATACAATCTGTCCATCTCGAGAGTTTGTATATCACATTAGTAAACACGGGGGATTCCTCCCTGTATCCCCATTCTATTCCCCCTGCTGTAGAAAAATGCTCTGTAGCTTTCCGGGACTGGGCCGGAGTGGAGTCTGAGTGTGTTTGGGGTTTCGGTTCCTGTTTATAGGATAGTCCCCCCGTTGTCCTGGAGATACAGATGCTGAGCGGAAAGTGTTTGTCGTGAAAGTAAACCTCCATCAGCTCGTGATGTCGCTTGGTGGGTTCTATTGGACTCTCTCTCTCTCTCTCTCACTCTCTCACTCAATCCAACTCAAAGGGCTTTATTGGCATGGGAAACATGTTTACATTGCCAAAGCAAGTGACGTAAACAATAAACAAAAGTTAGAAGACAAAAAAAAACGACCAACAAACAAACATAAAAAAAATGTTGATTAGACATTACACTCATAAAGGTATCAAAGGTATAACGTTTATATTATCAGCTATATACAGTGTTTTAACAACGTGCAAATAGTTGTAGTACGAATAGTAGGGGAAGATAAATTAACTGATAAATATAGGTGGTATTTACAATGTTGTTTGTGCTCCACTGGTTATCCTGTTCAGTTTGTTTTCACGTTCTTTGTGGATCTGTGTAATCTGAGGGAAATGTGTGTCTCTAATATGGTCATACATTTGGCAGGAGGTTAGGAAGTGCAGCTCAGTTTCCACCTCATTTTGTGGGCAGTGTGCACATAGCCTGTCTTCTCTTGAGAGCCAGGTCTGCTTATGGCCGCCTTTCTCAATAGCAAGGCTATGCTCACTGAGTCTGTACATAGTCAAAGCTTTCCTTCATTTTGGGTCAGTCACAGTGGTCAGGTATTCTGCTACTGTGCATTCTCTGTTTAGGGCCAAATAGCATTCTAGTGTGATTCTTTCCAGCGTGATTCTTTCCAGTGTGATTCATTCCAGTGTGATTCATTCCAGCGTGATTCTTTCCAGTGTGATTCATTCCAGTGTGATTCTTTCCAGTGTGATTCTTTCCAGTGTGATTCATTCCAGCGTGATTCTTTCCAGTGTGATTCTTTCCGGTGTGATTCATTCCAGTGTGATTCATTCCAGTGTGATTCTTTCCAGCGTGATTCTTTCCAGTGTGATTCATTCCAGTGTGATTCTTTCCAGTGTGATTCTTTCCGGTGTGATTCATTCCAGTGTGATTCTTTCCAGTGTAATTCTTTCCAGTTTGTCAAATAGTTGGTGGGTGAGTGGACCCCAGACCTTCAGACCTCCAGACCTCCAGTCCTCACAACCATAGAGAGCAACGGGTTCTATAACTGATTTAAGTATTTTTAGCCAGATGCTAATTGGTTTGTCAAGATTTATGTTCCTTTTGATGGCATAGAAAGGCCTTCTTGCCTTGTCTCTCAGATCGTTCACAGCCTTTTGGAAAGTTACCTGTGGTGTTGACGTTTAGGCCGAGTTACTCTCTCTCTCTCTCTGATGACCGTGTGGATGACCAATACCAAAAACTGAGCGGCTATATCCTATTTTTGCCTCTAGGTGGCGCCACGAGACTGATAAATTCCACAGAGCTCTTCGGCGTAGCACAATGAAGCATGTGTTGCTACTAAATCTGATCGAGACAGGCCTAGAAAAGCTGCATTAGGCCACGTAAAATGAATAATAGGTTAAATGAAGGATAGGCTACAGTTGAATTAAAGCAGAATTTATGACTGAATAAAATGCGTTAGTAGGATACATAATATAGACGTGTTTATATGATAATATCATTATAATTTCTATTGCAAGTGTTTTACACAAACCCATGATGTTACATTTATAAATGGCTTGGCAAGCAAGAAAATAGCCTTTACTAAACAAATCTCAATTATGGAGGGTAGTTAGTGCCAAAATGGTGTTGATGACTGGTTCAGTCAGTCATGCTGGGGCATTCACAGCACTGACAATGTATTGCCTATTAGTAATAACAATTGGATATCTGACTAGCTCTTCCATTCACTGTATTCAGATGTATTCTCAATGCTAGTTCAATTGATTTAATCTAATTCTATTAGATGCTATTCTGCTCAACCTGCGCCAATGATAATTCACACATTAAAAAACGAATTGACAACTTAAGCTCTCGTTATAAGGCAAATTAAATGTAATTCGGAAGCGGATTTAAAGGCGATGAATGCATATAATTAATATGAATTGTTCACGGCGTCAACGGACGGCCAGGCGGCCATCTCGCGTTGAAGACACATGACTTTGTTTAATGGTTTTGTTTATCGTGTCGCAGAGCCCCACGCTTCCGGTGCATCAATTGTAGTGTCAGTCTCCGGGCGTGCATTGGCAAGGAGTGATGGCCGTACAGTGATTA
>NC_074696.1:21437533-21595033 GCF_029448725.1 Salvelinus fontinalis
ATACAGGTAAAACCTCACTGTCTCTGTCTGACTGCTTCTCTATACAGGTAAAACCTCACTGTCTCTGTCTGACTGCTTCTTATACAGGTAAAACCTCACTGTCTCTGTCTGACTGCTTCTTATACAGGTAAAACCTCACTGTCTCTGTCTGACTGCTTCTTATACAGGTAAAACCTCACTGTCTCTGTCTGACTGCTTCTCTATACAGGTAAAACCTCACTGTCTCTGTCTGACTGCTTCTTATACAGGTAAAACCTCACTGTCTCTGTCTGACTGCTTCTTATACAGGTAAAACCTCACTGTCTCTGTCTGACTGCTTCTTATACAGGTAAAACCTCACTGTCTCTGTCTGACTGCTTCTTATACAGGTAAAACCTCACTGTCTCTGTCTGACTGCTTCTTATACAGGTAAAACCTCACTGTCTCTGTCTGACTGCTTCTTATACAGGTAAAACCTCACTGTCTCTGTCTGACTGCTTCTTTATACAGGTAAAACCTCACTGTCTCTGTCTGACTGCTTCTCTATACAGGTAAAACCTCACTGTCTCTGTCTGACTGCTTCTCTATACAGGTAAAACCTCACTGTCTCTGTCTGACTGCTTCTTATACAGGTAAAACCTCACTGTCTCTGTCTGACTGCTTCTTTATACAGGTAAAACCTCACTGTCTCTGTCTGACTGCTTCTCTATACAGGTAAAACCTCACTGTCTATGTCTGACTGCTCCTCTATACAGGTAAAACCTCACTGTCTCTGTCTGACTGCTTTTCTATACAGGTAAAACCTCACTGTCTCTGTCTGACTGCTTCTCTATACAGGTAAAACCTCACTGTCTCTGTCTGACTGCTTCTTATACAGGTAAAACCTCACTGTCTCTGTCTGACTGCTTCTCTATACAGGTAAAACCTCACTGTCTCTGTCTGACTGCTTCTTATACAGGTAAAACCTCACTGTCTCTGTCTGACTGCTTCTTTATACAGGTAAAACCTCACTGTCTCTGTCTGACTGCTTCACTATACAGGTAAAACCTCACTGTCTCTGTCTGACTGCTTCTCTATACAGGTAATACCTCACTGTCTCTGTCTGACTGCTTCACTATACAGGTAAAACCTCACTGTCTCTGTCTGACTGCTTCTCTATACAGGTAAAACCTCACTGTCTCTGTCTGACTGCTTCTCTATACAGGTAATACCTCACTGTCTCTGTCTGACTGCTTCTTATACAGGTAAAACCTCACTGTCTCTGTCTGACTGCTTCTCTATACAGGTAAAACCTCACTGTCTCTGTCTGACTGCTTCTTATACAGGTAAAACCTCACTGTCTCTGTCTGACTGCTTCTCTACACAGGTAAAACCTCACTGTCTCTGTCTGACTGCTTCTTTATACAGGTAAAACCTCATTGTCTCTGTCTGACTGCTTCTTATATAGGTATGTCTCTCCATATAAAGGAGTAGTGAGAGAATAGCATGTACCATGCAGTGTCTGTATGCGTTTTTCTGTGTGTGTGTCCTCTGGGTGTCATTGAGTGTCAGTATAAATCAGCAGGCTTTGAGACTGGGCTGCTGCAGTAAATTAGCTGTAGCTTTTAATTGTGTCTGTAATAGATGGCTCTAATTAGTCAAGCTCTTCCTCACTGACTCACACAGCTGTATTAGGCCCTAACACACCATCCCAATATACACCTCCCTTCATCCCTCCATCCCTCTGTACCTACATCCTTCTATCCATCCATCCCTCTATCCTTCCATCCCTCTATCCTTCCATCCCTCTATCCTTCCATCCCTCTATCCTTCCATCCCTCTATCCCTCCATCCCTCTATCCTTCCATCCCTCTATCCTTCCATCCCTATGTCCTTCCATCCCTCTATCCTTCCATCCATCCACCCCTCCATCCCTCTGTACCTCTATCCTTCCATCCCTATGTCCTTCCATCCCTCTATCCTTCCATCCATCCACCCCTCCATCCCTCTGTACCTCTATCATTCCATCCTTCCATCTCTCCATCCATCCATCCCTTTATCCTTCCATCCTCCATACCTCTACCCTTCCATCAATCCATCCCTCTATCATTCCATCCATCCATCCATCCCTCCATCCCTCCATACCTCTACCCTTCCATCCATACATCCTTCTATCATTCCATCCATCCATCCCTCCATCATTCCATCCATCCATCCATCCATCCCTCCATCCCTCCATACCTCTACCCTTCCATCCATACATCCTTCTATCATTCCATCCATCCATCCCTCCATCATTCCATCCATCCATCCCTCTATCCTTCCATCTCTCCATCCCTCCATTCCTTTATCCTTCCATCCTCCATCCCTCTAGCCTTCCATCCCTCCATCCCTCTGTACCTATATCCTTCCTTCCATCCATCCATCCACCCCTCTATCCTTCCATCCATCCATCCCTCTATCATTCCATCCCTCCATCCCTCTATCATTCCATCCCTCCATCCTTCTATCCATCCATCCCTCTGTCCTTCCATCCATCCATCCATCCCTCTATCATTCCATCCCTCCATCCCTCTATCCTTCTATCCTTCCATCCCTCTCTCCTTCCATCCCTCTATCCCTCCATACCTCTATCCTTCATCCCTCTATCCCTCTAGCCTTCCATCCCTCCATACCTTTATCCTTCCACCCCTCTATCCTTCCATCCATCCGTACCTCTATCCTTCCATCCCTTCAAACCTCTAGCCTCTATCATTCCCATCCCTCCATCCTTCCATCCCTCTATCCTTTCATCTATCTACCACCTGGAGAGACAACAGGGTTCCTCCTCTATCCCTCTACCACCTGGAGACAACAGGGTTCCTCCTCTATCCCTCTACCACCTGGAGAGACAACAGGGTTCCTCCTCTATCCCTCTACCACCTGGAGAGACAACAGGGTTCCTCCTCTATCTATCTACCACCTGGAGAGACAACAGGGTTCCTCCTCTATCCCTCTATCACCTGGAGAGACAACAGGGTTCCTCCTCTATCCCTCTACCACCTGGAGAGACAACAGGGTTCCTCCTCTATCCCTCTATCACCTGGAGGGACAACAGGGTTCCTCCTCTATCTATCTACCACCTGGAGAGACAACAGGGTTCCTCCTCTATCTATCTACCACCTGGAGAGACAACAGGGTTCCTCCTCTATCTATCTACCACCTGGAGAGACAACAGGGTTCCTCCTCTATCTATCTACCACCTGGAGAGACAACAGGGTTCCTCCTCTATCCCTCTATCACCTGGAGAGACAACAGGGTTCCTCCTCTATCTATCTATCACCTGGAGGGACAACAGGGTTCCTCCTCTATCCCTCTATCACCTGGAGAGACAACAGGGTTCCTCCTCTATCCCTCTATCACCTGGAGAGACAACAGGGTTCCTCCTCTATCCCTCTATCACCTGGAGAGACAACAGGGTTCCTCCTCTATCCCTCTATCACCTGGAGAGACAACAGGGTTCCTCCTCTATCCCTCTACCACCTGGAGAGACAACAGGGTTTCTCCTCTATCCCTCTACCACCTGGAGAGACAACAGGGTTCCTCCTCTATCCCTCTATCACCTGGAGAGACAACAGGGTTCCTGTTTGAGTTATGGAGTTAAAGTGGAGGAGGTTGTGCTTGCAGTCAGTGAACAGGTAGGAGCTGAATTTAAACATTCACTCCTGTAGAGGTGGGAGGGCCCGACACTGGGCTGTAGAGGTGGGAGGGCCCGACACATACCCTGACCCATAGCCCCAGGGACTTCATCCTCCTTCCCTCTCTAACTCATCCCTCCATCTCTCTCTTCCTCTCTTCCTCTATCTCTTTTCCCCCTCTCATCATGCTCTCTCTCGCTCTCTCTCTCGCTCGCTCGCTCGCTCACACACACACACACGCACGCACGCACGCACGCACGCACGCACCCACACTCTGTGCCAGTCTCCTGTTTAACAGTAAAATACGGTCCATGTGCAGATAAATGTCAGTGCTCCATCTATCTGGCAGACATTAAAGTCTGCTAATGGAGATGGCATATCAGAGTCCAAATCACTGCCATAAAAACTTCCAGGGTGCCTAGGATGGCGTTGGCACGGCAACACCTAGAGTGAGATGAAGTGAAGTCATACAACATTCTTGAGGAAGTAAGCCTATATATAAGCACAGGAAGACAAATTGAACTACTTTAATGAGTGGAAGTGAATGAAGTACTTTGAATAGTTGGCTCAGCCAATCCTGGACACTGTTGAGAAATATATGTTTTTTCCTTGTTTACCTCACTCTAGGTTATCCACAACATTAGTCAACCACAACATTAGTCGACCACAACATTAATCAACCACAACATTAATCGACCACAACATTAGTCGACCACAACATTAATCAACCACAACATTAGTCAACCACAACAGTAATCGACCACAACATTAATCAACCTCAACAGTAATCGACCACAACATTAATCGACCACAACATTAATCGACCACAACATTAATCGACCACAACATTAATCGACCACAACATTAGTCGACCACAACATTAGTCGACCACAACATCAATCGACCACAACAGTAATCGAGCACAACATTAATCGACCACAACAGTAATCACCCACAACATTAACCGACCACAACATTAATCGACCACAACATTAACCGACCACAACATTAATCGACCACAACATTAATCGACCACAACATTAATCACCCACAACATTAACTGACCACAACATTAACCGACCACAACATTAATCACCCACAACATTAATCGACCACAACATTAATCGACCACAACATTAATCACCCACAACATTAACCGACCACAACATTAACCGACCACAACATTAATCAACCACAACATTAATCGACCACAACATTAATCAATAGTTATCGTATGCAATCCTGAAGGTCTAGAATCAGTCCACCCCTTCATCCCTCCATCCACCCGTTCCTTCCTCCCTCTATCCATCAGTCCATCCCTCATCCCTCCATCCACCCGTTCCTCCCTCTATCCATCAGTCCATCCCTTCATCCCTCCCACCCACCCATCTCTCCCACCATCAATCAATCTCTCCCTCCATCTCTCCATCATAGCAGTGTATTGATCATAGCTGAGTGGTGTAATGGGCCCTCTCTCTGACCTCTGACCTCTGCTGGAGTGATGGGGTCAACCAACCACTCATACCACCAATCTAGCATCACCCGCATGTATGTGTCTGTGTGTCTGTGTCTGTGTCTGTCTGTGTGTGTGTGTGTGTGTGTGTGTGTGTGTGTGTGTGTGTGTGTGTGCTTACTTGTGAGCCCTCAGTGAAATCTTCAGCTTTTGTTATATGATTATACACATCTTGTTGTCTAAAACAGTACATGATAATCATTCCTCCTAATCATCTACAGGTGTGTTGTCACAGTCCCCCCCCCCCTCCCTCATTCCCTACTCTCTCTATCTCTCTATATTAATTACCCCACTCCCTCCATGTGTGTTCTGTCTCAGAGTGAATGGAGCATGTGTAATTGGTTCTCTCCACAGCAGCTAGAAGGAGCACAAAGGAATGAAACAAATGACATTTGCATTCAAGATGAGGTTAGGGTGTGTGAGAGAGAACGAGAGAGAGAGAGGGAAGCAATGCCCTTAGGCCCTAACCCTTCAGTTCTGCACTCCTTTCTCTTCTCCTCTTGTTCCTCCTCTCTACATCTCTGCCCCTCTCTCTTTTCCATATTTCTGCTCAAACTCTCCCATCCAGTCCTCTCCCCTCCCTCTATCTTTACACTTTCTCCCCAATCTCTCTTTCCCATATCCCCTCCCTCTCTCTCTTCCTTCTTCCCCCACACCCCTCTCTCACCCTCCTCCTTCTTTCTATTCCATTGTATTGTCTTTCCAGAGAGTTCCATGGTTTACTGCTAAAGGGTACTGGGTTCACTGTTGTCTGGGTACTGGGTTCACTGTTGTCTGGGTACTGGGTTCACTGTTGTCTGGGTACTGGGTTCACTGCTGTCTGGGTACTGGGTTCACTGTTGTCTAGGTACTGGGTTCACTGCTGATAGGTACTGGGTTCACTGTTGTCTGTGTACTGGGTTCACCGCTGATAGGTACTGGGTTCACTGCTGATGGGTACTGGGTTCACTGCTGTCTGGGTACTGGGTTCACTGTTGTCTAGGTACTGGGTTCACTGCTGATAGGTACTGGGTTCACTGTTGTCTGGGTACTGGGTTCACTGCTGATAGGTACTGGGTTCACTGTTGTCTGTGTACTGGGTTCACCGCTGATGGGTACTGGGTTCACTGCTGATGGGTACTGGGTTCACTGCTGTCTGGGTACTGGGTTCACTGTTGTCTAGGTACTGGGTTCACTGCTGATGGGTACTGGGTTCACTGCTGTCTAGGTACTGGGTTCACTGCTGATGGGTACTGGGTTCACTGTTGTCTAGGTACTGGGTTCACTGCTGTCTGGGTACTGGGTTCACTGTTGTCTAGGTACTGGGTTCACTGCTGTCTGGGTACTGGGTTCACTGCTGTCTGGGTACTGGGTTCACTGCTGTCTGGGTACTGGGTTCACTGTTGTCTAGGTACTGGGTTCACTGCTGTCTGGGTACTGGGTTCACTGCTGTCTGGGTATTTGGTTCACTGCTGATGGGTACTGGGTTCACTTCTGTCTGGGTACTGGGTTCACTGCTGTCTGGGTACTGGGTTCACTGTTGTCTGAGTACTGGGTTCACTGTTATCTAGGTATTGGGTTCCCTGCTGATGGGTACTGGGTTCACTGCTGTCTGGGTATTGGGTTCACTGCTGTCTGGGTACTGGGTTCACTGCTGTCTGGGTACTGGGTTCACTGCTGTCTGGGTATTGGGTTCACTGCTGTCTGGGTACTGGGTTCACTGCTGTCTGGGTACTGGGTTCACTGCTGTCTGGGTACTGGGTTCACTGCTGTCTGGGTACTGGGTTCACTGCTGTCTGGGTACTGGGTTCACTGTTGTCTGGGTATTGGGTTCACTGCTGTCTGGGTACTGGGTTCACTGCTGTCTGGGTACTGGGTTCACTGCTGTCTGGGTACTGGGTTCACTGCTGTCTGGGTACTGGGTTCACTGTTGTCTGGGTACTGGGTTCACTGTTGTCTGGGTACTGGGTTCACTGCTGTCTGGGTATTGGGTTCACTGTTGTCTGGGTACTGGGTTCACTGTTGTCTGGGTACTGGGTTCACTGTTGTCTGGGTACTGGGTTCACTGTTGTCTGGGTACTGGGTTCACTGTTGTCTGGGTACTGGGTTCACTGCTGTCTGGGTACTGGGTTCACTGTTGTCTGGGTACTGGGTTCACTGTTGTCTGGGTACTGGGTTCACTGCTGTCTGGGTACTGGGTTCACTGCTGTCTGGGTACTGGGTTCACTGCTGTCTGGGTACTGGGTTCACTGTTGTCTGGGTACTGGGTTCACTGTTGTCTGGGTACTGGGTTCACTGCTGTCTGGGTACCGGGTTCACTGCTGTCTGGGTACTGGGTTCACTGCTGTCTGGGTATTGGGTTCACTGCTGTCTGGGTACTGGGTTCACTGCATCCTGGCATGGAGGTGCTGGTAAAGGGGAGGAAGGGAGGAGAGGAGGAGAAGAGGAAGGAGAAAGGCTGTCTGATAGCTGGTAATAAGATGTGGTGGGTGAGGGAGAGGAGGGTATAGTTGATTAATAACTCAAAACCATATAATTGCAATTCTGTACAACCCAACTCTCTCTCTCTTTCTCTCTCACTCCCCCTTTCTCTCTCTTTCTCTCTCACTCCCCCTTTCTCTCTCTCTCTTTCTCTCTCACTCCCCCTTTCTCTCTCTCACTCCCCCTTTCACTCTCTCTCTTTCTCTCTCTCACTCCCCCTTTCACTCTCTCTCTTTCTCTCTCACTCCCCCTTTCTCTCTCTCACTCCCCCTTTCACTCTCTCTCTTTCTCTCTCTCACTCCCCCTTTCTCTCTCTTTCTCTATCTCTCACTCCCCCTTTCTCTCTCTCTCTTACTCTCTCTCTCTCACTCCCCATTTCTCTCTCTCTCTCACTCCCCCTTTCTCTCTCTCTCTTACTCTCTCTCTCTCACTCCCCATTTCTCTCTCTCTCTCTCACTCCCCCTTTCTCTCTCTCTCTTACTCTCTCTCTCTCACTCCCCATTTCTCTCTCTCTCTCTTTCTCTCTCTCTCTCTCTCTCTTTCTCTCTCACTCCCCCTTACTCTCTCTTTCTCTCTTTCTCTCTCTCTCTCACTCTTTTAGGAGGATTCTATTTTCTAGCTTGATAAGCATTTCTCGTTTGTCTCCAATTTTGATCAATAAGGTTTGAACTCCTAGTTTTGTCTGATCTGACCCCCACTGTGTCTGTTTCCCCCTCATTCAGGGAGGGGATGGCCATTATCATCATCGGTGTGTGTGCGTGTATGCGCGTGCGCGCATGTGTGCGTGTGTGCGTGTGTGTATATAACAGGGAGTGCTCATTCTCCCATTACATTACAGTACATTACAGTACATTACTCTCCAGTATCTGAACCAGGTTTGTTTAGCAACTTTAGAATATCGCACTGTTCCGTACAATTAACCTTATTTTAGCTCCCAAAAAACTGAAATACTTCCAGGTCAACTGTAATATCAATACCATTGTAAAGCACAATTTCTCCCCTTTCCAGCAAAATCAATGAGGAGACCTTCATGCTGCCCGTCTCTGCATGATTGAAGAAGGCAACGAAGGCAATGGTCGGTTCTTTTAAAAATGTCGGGTGGGGAAGTGAAACCTACTGCGTCATAGTGAAAGGGGGAGATAAGCCGTGTGGGGAAACTGATTTCTTCGCCCGATCTGTCCAATTTATCACCTCTAAATGTAACTAGAACACTATAAAGAGTTTATATAATGTCATTACATATCTATTTGAAGGTTTGTGTCGAATTTGAATCAGATTTTTTAGGGCGGTGCTAAAGTTATCTTCAGAAGTAAACAGCGGCTGTCGTGGCTTTTAAGAGTCATGATGGCTTGCAGTGATGACGCAAAAATGTATGCATTCAGTTGTACAATTGACTAGGTATCCCCCTTACCCCTTACCCTGTCCCTTTCCTGTTTTAATCTGCGAGAGAAGCGCTACACCTGGTGGAATGAGGCTGTACGACACAGAATGAGTTGCATTATGCGTGCCGTACGTTACATCATGACACGTCACAATTTAACGCACAGCTTCAGAGGGGTCCGTTTTTTTCAACTTTTTGGGACGTTACCATGTCAACCAACACTTGAATAGAAACGTAGTTCACACATTACAGCCTCGTTTGAATGAAACGCAATGGGGTCAGTCACCGTTACTATGTGATGCATGATGAGGTTACTATGTGATGCATGATGAGGTTACTAAGTGATGCATGATGAGGTTACTATGTGATGCATGATGAGGTTACTATGTGATGCATGATGAGGTTACTATGTGATGCATGATGAGGTTACCATGTGATGCATAATGAGGTTACTATGTGATGCATGATGAGGTTACTATGTGATGCATGATGAGGTTACTATGCGATGCATGATGAGGTTACCATGTGATGCATAATGAGGTTACTATGTGATGCATGATGAGGTTACTATGTGATGCATGATGAGGTTACTATGTGATGCATGATGAGGTTACTATGTGATGCATGATGAGGTTACTATGTGATGCATGATGAGGTTACTATGTGATGCATGATGAGGTTACTATGTAATGCATGATGAGGTTACTATGTGATGCATGATGAGGTTACTATGTGGTGCATGATGAGGTTACTATGTGATGCATGATGAGGTTACCATGTGATGCATGATGAGGTTACTATGTGATGCATGATGAGGTTACTATGTGGTGCATGATGAGGTTACTATGTGATGCATGATGAGGTTACTATGTGATGCATGATGAGGTTACTATGTGGTGCATGATGAGGTTACTATGTGATGCATGATGAGGTTACCATGTGATGCATGATGAGGTTACTATGTGATGCATGATGAGGTTACTATGTGATGCATGATGAGGTTACTATGTGGTGCATGATGAGGTTACTATGTGGTGCATGATGAGGTTACTATGTGATGCATGATGAGGTTACTATGTGATGCATGATGAGGTTACTATGTGGTGCATGATGAGGTTACTATGTGGTGCATGATGAGGTTACTATGTGATGCATGATGAGGTTACTATGTGATGCATGATGAGGTTACTATGTAATGCATGATGAGGTTACTATGTGATGCATGATGAGGTTACTATGTGATGCATGATGAGGTTACTATGTGGTGCATGATGAGGTTACTATGTGATGCATGATGAGGTTACCATGTGATGCATGATGAGGTTACTATGTGGTGCATGATGAGGTTACTATGTGGTGCATGATGAGGTTACTATGTGATGCATGATGAGGTTACTATGTGATGCATGATGAGGTTACTATGTGGTGCATGATGAGGTTACTATGTGATGCATGATGAGGTTACTATGTGATGCATGATGAGGTTACTATGTGATGCATGATGAGGTTACGATGTGATGCATGATGAGGTGAATGAGCATTTTGTTGAGATAGATGGTGATTATTAGATGGTCACTGATATACGGTCAATAACTACATATTGTATTTTATCAACATAAGATACACAGCTCAGTAGATAACCACTCACTCATTATAGAAACCATAGACTACAATTGCTGTACATTTAACTCAGTCGATTGCTGGCCATTCCTTCCAGTTACGTTGACCTAAGTGGACAGGGTAGTCATCTGAGGAGTGCTGCATAGCCCCAATGACGCGAGCCGTTGATTTGAGAGACCCCTCTGTTGATGTATAAAGAGAGACATTCGGATGTCCAGTGCCTTTAGACAGATCTGTTAAGCAGACAGACACTCCTAATCAATGAAAGAGAGAGAGACACTGTCACCAACCAAGGAGGGCCTACAGCAGCACCTAGATATTCTGCACTGGGCTCTGACAGTAAATCTCAGTAAGACCAAAAGAATGGTGTTCCAAAAAAGGTACTGTCGCCAGGACCACAAATACAAATTCCATCTAGACACCGTTGCACTAGAGCGCACAAAAAACGATACATACCTTGGCCTAAACACAACAAAGAATTCAAAAACAAACCCGATTTTGATAAACTCCCTTATCTTCTGGGTGAAATACCACAGTGTGACATCACAGCAGCAACATTTGTGACCTGTTGCCACAAGAAAAGGGCAACCTGTGAAGAACAAACACCATTGTAAATACAACCCATATTTATGCTTATTTCTTTTCCCTTTTGTACTTTAACCAATTGTACATCATTACAACACTGTATATATACATAACATGGTATTTGTAATGTCTTTATTCTTTTGGAATTTCTGTGAGTGTAATGTTTACTGTTAATTTTTATTGTTTATTTGACTTTTGTATATCATCTACTTCACTTGCTTTGGCAATGTTAACACATGTTTCCTATGCCAATAAAGCCCCTTGAATTGAGAGAGAGAGAGAGAGAGAATAATATCGGGTCTTAGGGTGAGGTTCATTGTGTGTAGTTGAAGGTATAGATTTGGAAGAAGACTAAGTGTGCACCCCAAATGTCACCCTGTTCGCTGTGTAGTGCCCACTATATAGGGAATAGGATGTCATTTGGGACACAGCTTAACCCACTTGAGATGCGCACAGTTCTGGTGTGGAGACTTGTATTGTGTAGAAAGGGACTTTGGTCGTGAAGACAAAGAGTTAACTCTCTTTAATGTGATCGTCAAGAGATAAATGTACAGGGTCTGTTGGAGGTGATGTGGCCGTGGCTCTGACTGACAGGCACCGTGAGCACTGCGACCATGTAGTGTTGGGGGCGGAGGGGCGTATGC
Source organism: Salvelinus fontinalis (assembly GCF_029448725.1). Lineage (NCBI taxonomy): Eukaryota > Metazoa > Chordata > Actinopteri > Salmoniformes > Salmonidae > Salvelinus > Salvelinus fontinalis. Next base: position 21,449,372 of record NC_074696.1, read on the forward strand.
AGAGTGTGGCGAGGATTTAGACCTATCATAAAGGAATTCTCCCCCCCAGCCCGTAACTCATCCCGACACCTTTATTCCTTTTTATTATCAGGCCCATTGCAGCCAAGACCCAAGATGTGATTTACTCTGCCTGGCAGGCCTGTAGGCACTGCAGCAGGAGAGACAGACGGAGGGTGGGAGGGAGAGAGAGAAAGGAAGCAGAGGTGGGAGAGATGGAGGGTGGGAGAGGAAGGAAGGAGAGAGAAGAGAGAGAGCGAAAGAGAGAGAGAGAGGGAGATAAAGAGAGTCAAGAAGGAGGGATGAAGAGGAACAGAGAGGTAGACAGACCGGGAGAGAGAGAAAAGAGAAAAGATAGGGAAGACAGAAAGATAGGGAAGACAGAAAGCGAGAGATGAATGAAAGAGAAGGAAAAACATATTTTGCTCCTCTACCTGCAATCCCTCCCTCTTATCCCTCATCTGCTCTCCTCCTCTCCTCTCCACTCCTCCTTTCCTCCCCCACTCAATCCCCTCCTCCCCGTTCATCCCTCTCTCTCTAATGAGTTATTGGGCCTGTCTGGCCCAGGAAGAGAGCAACCATCTCTCCCCAGGCTGGCGCCCTGACAAGCCTAAATCACTACCCCCCATCATCCCACCTTCCTCCATCTCTTCCCCTAGGTGTCCGGGACACCCCATCCCTCTCCCCCTCCCTCCCTACCCCCTGCCTGCCTGCCTGGCTGGCTGTGCTGAGGTGTGTAAAATATTAATGGTGCCCCATTGATTGGGGCAGGCGGCGTTAGGAGGCCATTTGTAGGAGGGCTCAGGTCTCTTCCTGAACACAACAGACAGCTCATTGGTAGCTACAGCAGGAGGTGGGAGGGAGGGAGAGGGAAAAGGAGAAGGGGGCGGTAGGGCACAAGTCTCAACTGAGGAGAGGTCCCCACTACAAGACAGCTCACTTACAGAGAGGGAGATGGAAGGAGAGAAGGGGAGGGATGGAGATGGAAGCAGAGAAGGGGAGGGAGGGAGATGGAAGCAGAGAAGGGGAGGGAGGGAGATGGAGGGAGGGAGGGAGACGGAAGGAGAGAAGGGGAGGCAGGGAGACAGAAGGAGAGAAGGGGAGGCAGGGAGACGGAAGGGGAGGCGGGGAGACGGAAGGAGAGAAGGGGAGGGAGGGGAGGGAGACGGAAGGGGAGGGAGGGAGATGGAAGGGGAGGGAGGGAGACGGAAGGGGAGGGAGGAGGGGGTATTTTGTCAGAGCTGATGGGAGGATAGGGGGTTACCGGGTGCTTTCCTCTCCCTCTCTCCCTCTCTCCCTTTCTCCCTCTATCTCAGACTCCTGTTTCTGTGACGACTGTCAGTTGCCGTGACGAGGAAACATTGTGGTAATAATATTCTACAGCTGCGTCTCACTCCACCTCACTCTGTAATTGGTACATTGGTGGAATGAAACAGGATCACACACTACCTAAAATGGACAAAAGAGACGTGTGTGTGTGTGTGTGTGTGTGTGTGTGTGTGACACCTGGCTGACAGTGTGTCTGGCTGTCTTGCTGTCTGTGCTGTAACATCTCTCTCTGTCACTGCTGCCGCCTGAGAGGAGATGAGCTGCCATGTGTTCTGTTACTCATCCATCACATATGGCAGAACACAGCCACACATATATGTACACACACAGACCAAAGACAGAGTGCACACACACACACACACACACACACACACACACACACACACACACACACACACACACACACACACACACACACACACACACACACACACACACAGATGAAGAAAAGAGACACAACATAGACACAACCTTTGTCTGTCATTATGTTGCTGGCTGTCTCCCTTTATCAACCCTCTCCCTCCGTTTGTGTTTAAATGGCCCAGGCAGGGTAACATCATGGTTTGTGTTTAAATGGCCCAGTCAGGGTAACATCATGGCCCAGGCAGGGTAACATCATGGTTTGTGTTTAAATGGCCCAGTCAGGGTAACATCATGGCCCAGGCAGGGTAACATCATGGCCCAGGCAGGGTAACATCATGGTTTGTGTATAAATGGCCCAGTCAGGGTAACATCATGGTTTGTGTTTAAATGGCCCAGGCAGGGTAACATCACGGTTTGTGTTTAAATGGCCCAGGCAGGGTAACATCACGGTTTGTGTTTAAATGGCCCAGTCAGGGTAACATCATGGTTTGTGTTTAAATGGCCCAGGCAGGGTAACATCATGGTTTGTGTTTAAATGGCCCAGTCAGGGTAACATCATGGTTTGTGTTTAAATGGCCCAGGCAGGGTAACATCATGGTTTGTGTTTAAATGGCCCAGGCAGGGTAACATCATGGTTTGTGTTTAAATGGCCCAGTCAGGGTAACATCATGGTTTGTGTTTAAATGGCCCAGTCAGGGTAACATCATGGTTTGTGTTTAAATGGCCCAGTCAGGGTAACATCATGGTTTGTGTTTAAATGGCCCAGTCAGGGTAACATCATGGCCCAGTCAGGGTAACATCATGGTTTGTGTTTAAATGGCCCAGTCAGGGTAACATCATGGCCCAGTCAGGGTAACATCATGGTTTGTGTTTAAATGGCCCAGTCAGGGTAACATCATGGCCCAGGCAGGGTAACATCATGGCCCAGGCAGGGTAACATCATGGTTTGTGTTTAAATGGCCCAGTCAGGGTAACATCATGGTTTGTGTTTAAATGGCCCAGTCAGGGTAACATCATGGTTTGTGTTTAAATGGCCCAGTCAGGGTAACATCATGGTTTGTGTTTAAATGGCCCAGTCAGGGTAACATCATGGTTTGTGTTTAAATGGCCCAGTCAGGGTAACATCATGGTTTGTGTTTAAATGGCCCAGTCAGTGAGTCCCAAATAGCATCCTATTCACTCTGTTGCACTACTCTCTTTTTTATAATATTGACAGTGGGCTGCCATTAGAGAAACAACCTGGTAGACTGGATGATGCTGCTGATGATGACAATGACGAAGACGATGATGAAGACGGTGATGACGAAGACAATGATGAAGATGTTGATGCTGCTGATGAAGATGATGACGAAGATGGTGATGACGATAATGATGAAGACCTGTGATAGGTTCTCTCTGTTATTCAACAACAGTGTTTATACCTAAACTGAATGAAAATGGTTGCTTAGATTTTCCATTGTTTGTTTTCAGGGTTAGCTCTCCTATCAGACAATCACATATTCATATCCCTCATTGTTCTTTTGAAGATAAGTGGGGTTTAATCCCCCATAACAATTCGTAATAGTGTGTTTTATTCACGTTCAATTACCACACGCCTAGTTGACCTCCGCTCCCATCTCACAGAACCTAGCCTTGCGTTTTATTGGAACATGTGCTACGATGTCTCAGTCCTACACACACACACACACACACACACACACACACACACACACACACACACACACACACACACACACACACACACACACACACACACACACACACACACACACACACACACACACACACACACACACACACACACACACACACACACACACACACACACACTAGCTGGCAGGATGAATTGTAGTAAGAGACTATTAAAGCGTGTGTGACAGGGGTCTCTATCTCTGCTCTCCTCCTGTAGCGTTTCATTCAGAACCCATTTGTCTCCTCCATAGATTTCCTATTTTTAATGGAACTGAGCACAGGGCAGGGTGAGGGGGGACGGGGGTGAGGCAAGGCGGTGAAGGGTGGGGGTGAGGGGGGACAGGGGTGAGGCGAGGTGGTGAGGGGGGACAGGGGTGAGGCGAGCGGGGACAGGGTGAGGCAAGGTAGTGAGGGGCGGGGATTAGTGTGGGACAGGGGTGAGGTGAAGTTGTGAAGGGTAGGGGTGAGGTGGGACAGGGGTGAAGGGTAGGGGTGAGGTGGGACAGGGAGGAAGGGTAGGGGTGAGGTGGGACAGGGGGGAAGGGTAGGGGTGAGGTGGGACAGGGGTGAAGGGTAGGGGTGAGGTGGGACAGGGGTGAAGGGTAGGGGTGAGGTGGGACAGGGAGGAAGGGTAGGGGTGAGGTGGGACAGGGGTGAAGGGTAGGGGTGAGGTGAAGTGGTGAAGGATAGGGGTGAGGTGGGACAGGGGTGAAGGGTAGGGGTGAGGTGGGACAGGGGTGAAGGGTAGGGGTGAGGTGGGACAGGGGTGAAGGGTAGGGGGGAGGTGGGACAGGGGTGAAGGGTAGGTGTGTGGTGGGACAGGGGTGAAGGGTGGGGGTGAAGTGAAGTGGTGAAGGGTGGGGGTGAGGTGAAGTGTGGGGTTAAGGGGGAACAGGGGTGAGGCAAGGGGGGACGGTGTGAGGCAAGGTAGTGAGGGGCGGGGATTAGCGTGGGACGGGTGAGGTGAAGGGTGGGGTGAGGGGGGACAAGGGTGAGGTGAAGTGGTGAAGGGTGGGGGTGAGGTGGGACAGGGGTGAGGGGAGGTGGTTAGGGGTGGGGGTGAGGGGGGACAGGGGTGAGGTGAAGTGGTGAAGAGTGGTGCTGAGGGGTGGGGGTGAAGTGGTGAAGGATGGGGGTGAGGGGTGGGGGTGAAGTGAAGTGGTGAAGGATGGGGGTGAGGTTGTGGGGGTGAAGTGGTGAAGAGTGGGGCTGAGGGGTGGGGGTGAAGTGGTGAAGGATGGGGGTGAGGCATCGGGGTGTTAAATAATAGATACTCCTCCGTCCTCGTTCCCAGTTCCCCTCGCCCCGGGGTGTGTGTGTCACTCTCCACCACAACGAGGAATAGGAGAAATTCTCTCGGCGCCTTGGGGGGTAGGGGGGGGTATGGTAAACTGTCCATTTGCCATTATCACTGGACTGTCGTGGTAACCCCTCTACCCCCACGGTAAAGGACGTTTAGCATGAAGAGCGGGTGGATATGGCGTGAGGTTGATATATCGCCGTGGCCAGGCGGGAATGAATAGGCTGGTAATTACTCTGTAAAAAGGCTGGTCGGACAAAAAGAGCAGCGCTATAATTTGAATTGTTTTGTTTCCCTGCAGCCAGAGCTGATTGACACCTAGCCAATGGGAACCGTTATCTATATCCATCGAGCTAATTGTAAAATTGAATAACGTTCTTGAGGAGGGGTTTGATCGATATCTCTCTCTCTCTCTCTCTCTCTCTCTCTCTCTCTCTCTCTCTCTCTCTCTCTCTCGACATGGAAAGTTAAATTACTTACATTGTCAAAGTATACATATAACAAAAATTGTAGGACCAACAGCATTAATAATAACAGTAGTAGTGGAAATGGGACTACCATTAACAGCAACTACAACAACAATATTAATGAGAATAATAATACATTAAAGCAATGGTAGTAGACCAGTCTAAACATGACATGGTATGAAAGCCAAAACAAAACTAAATGGGAAATATTATTGACATTTCATTGCACTTTCACTCGCTGTCCCTCAGGTTGTGGCAGGAGGACACATATTTGGCTTTTCACCCAATAAATATTAGATTTTTTCTTCCTATTTTATCATTTCAAATTCTTTGTACTGAATGTACCCAACTGAATGTTGGGAAAGAAAGATTTTATTACTTGGGTCTGAGTATTTGTCACAGTGTAATAGGAAATGCAGCTCTTTCTCTACCTCTCCCCTGGAGCAGAGTGAGCAGAGCCTGTCCTCTCTGGGCAGTCATATTTGCCTGTGACGACCGGTCTCTATAGCCAGACTGTGCTCACTGAGTCTGTACCTAGTCAATGTTTTCCTCAGTTTTCTATCAGTCACAGTGGTCAGACAGTACATGGTGGCAGACTGTCTGTTTAGAGCCAAATAGCATTGAAGTTGACTTAGATTTGTTGTGGTGTCTTCTCTTGCTTAATTTCTGACATTGTAGAGCTGTGTGATGGAATGTTTTGGGGTCACTTGTTTTTAGATGGTTGTAAAATGTGATGGCTCCTTTTTCTATTAGATTGAGGAGAGGGTTTTGGCCCAATTCTGCTCTACATGTGTTATTTGGAGGTTTTCTTTGCATTTGCAATAGTCTTGCAAAACTGTGCATGCAGTATTTCGTTTGGATGTTTGTCCCATTTGATGAATTCATTATTAGAGATTGGACCCCATACTTCACTGCCATATAAAGCAACTGGTTCTATAACTGATTGGAAGATTTTTAGCCAGATTCTAATCGGTGTGGCCGTGGCTAGGGGGTCCAGGGTGCTGGTCCCGGGTGTTGTGTCAGTGATCTCGGCGGGGTGGAGATTGCTCCGCTGTTCCTGGGTGGAGAGGTCGGGCTGCGGTTTAAAGCAACGTCCTTGAGAGTCTTGGCAAGGATGGGGACTGTCTCCCTGTCCGGGTGAACATGGTCATAGAGACAGTCCAGATCGAGGGTGGGATGGTGGGCCAGGTGTACATTGGGTCGCAGGGCACAGGCTGGTTTTTATTCTTTGGATTGTGGCAGGGTGGAAGTCCTTCCTCTGTTGAAGGGTTGACACCACAATTCTTGAGTTGGGGAAGATTGCGGAGGCCTTCTCAATCACTCCCCGTAGTGAAGTCGCCACCGTCTCCTGCTGAACACGCAGGTCGTTGCTGTTGATTATGTGGCTTGGCGACCTGAGCTGGGTCTTATTGAGCAGCTCCATGGCACACTGCATTGTTGGGCACCACACCTTTCTCGTTTTGTGTCTAGGGAAAAGTTTATTCTCCTGAACATACGTCCATTTGAGTCCATTAACAGGACAATGTCAGCCAGTGTTTCTTCTGGAAAGGAGGGGATAGTGTGGAGGCTGGTGGGTGTTGGAGCTGGGATGTGGCTGGTCTGTGCCGATGCTGCTGTCAGTGGGTGGCTGCTCTGTGGGCTGGGGGGAGGTTACAGAGTGGTGATCTAGATGCACCAGCAGCCTGTCCTCTGTTCTTTGTTCTCTCCTGCAGCTCTCTCTCTCTCGCTTTCTTTGTCTCTCTCTTTGTCTCTCTCTCTCTCTCAATATAAGGGAAACAGAGGTTGACATTGCGAAAGCAAGTGAATTTAACTACACAAGTCAGTTAAGAACAAATTCTTATTTACAATGACGGCCTATTCCGGCCAAACCCGGACGACGCTAGGCCAATTGTGCGCCACCCTATGGGACTCCCAATCATGGCAGGTTGTGATACAGCCTGGAATCGAACCAGGGTCTGTAGTGACACCTCTAGCTCTGAGAAGCAGTGCCTTAGACCGCTGCGCCACTCGGGAGTAAAAGTGAAATAAACAATAAAAAATCTATTATTTTTTTAAGTTCCAAAAGAATATAGACTTTTCAATGTCATATTATGTCTACGTACAGTGTTGTAATGATGTGCAAATAGTTAAAGTACAAAAGGGAAAATAAATAAACATAATATAGGTTGTATTTACAATGGTGTTTGTTCTTTATTGGTTGCTCTTTTCTTGTGGCAAAAGGTCACAAATCTTGCTGTTTTGATTGCACACCCAGTAGATATGGGAGTTCATCAAAATTGGATTTGTTTTCGAATTCTTTGTGTGTCTGTGTAATCTGAGGGAAATATGTGTCTCTAATATGGTCATACATTTGGCAGGAGGTTAGGAAGTGCAGCTGTTTCCTCATTTTGTGGGCAGTGTGCACATAGCCTGTCTTCTCTTGAGAGTCAGGTCTGCCTGCGGTGGCCTTTCTCAATAGCAATGCTATGCTCACGGAGTCTGTACATAGTCAAAGATTTCCTTAAGTTTGGGTCAATCACAATGGTCTGGTATTCTGCCACGGTGTGCTCTCTGTTTAGGGACAAATAGCATTCTAGTTTGCTCTGTTTTTTGTAAATTCTCTCCAATTTATCGAATAATTATATTTTTGTTTTCTCATGATTTGGTTGGGTCTAATTGTGTTGCTGTCTTGGGGCTTTGTAGGGTCTGTCCCTCTCTTTCTCTTTCGGCTTCTTGCCGACCTGCCGACCTTCCTTTTCACTCATCCTGGTCCCTTAACCACCCTATCTCTCTCCCCCTGTGCTTCTCTCCTTCTCTGTCTCTCTCTCCCTCTGTCCTTCTCTCCCTTTCTGTCTCTCTCTGCCCCTGTCCTTCTCTCCCTCTCTCCCTTTCTCTCTGTGTGTGTGTGTGTGTGTGTGTGTGTGTGTGTGAGAGAGAGAGAGAGAGAGAGAGAGAGAGAGAGAGAGAGAGAGAGAGAGAGAGAGAGAGAGAGAGAGAGAGAGAGAGAGAGAGAGAGAGAGAGAGAGAGAGAGAGAGACTAGGGTAATTGAGCTCAGAGGGATTTCTGTTTTCAGTGGCAGAGAGGAAATTAGAATCTTCAGAATCCATTAGAGATGCTTCTCCACAGTTGATGTGTTTGTGCGTGGCACCCTATTCCCTATGTAGTGCACTACTTTTGACCAGGGCCCTACAAAAGGAATAGGATGCCATTTGGGACACACCCTACCTCTAACACAGAATTTGGAGGTTTCTTTAAAATTCAAATCAAAGCTGTTGAGGTTCGCTAATATACTTGATACAGTATGTATTTTACCAATTAATAACTGACCTATTGCAAAAGAATACGAAATTAACATATTAGACTCTTTAAGTAATTTGATTGGATGAGAGAAAATACGTGTTCTTTGTGCATTGCATCATCCATGACTTAATCAGTCATGTCATGTTTAGTGTGTGTGTGCACACGCGTTTGTGTGTTATACAGGTGTGCTGAATGCTTCTCTGACACTGAGTGAGTGTAACTCCACAGGATGCAAATATAGAGAGAGGGGATGGAGGGAAGAGATGGAGACCAGGGGAGCAAATGAGAAAGAACAGCAGATGGTCTCATGCATCCTCCCTATAGAGCAATCACTCTCTCTGCCCCTCTCTCTCCCTCTTTCTCTCTCCGTTTATCTCACCATCTCTCTGCCCCTCTCTCTCCCTCTTTCTCTCTCCGTTTATCTCACCATCTCTCTGCCCCTCTCTCCCTCTTTCTCTCTCCGTTTATCTCACCATCTCTCTCTATTTTACTCCCCCTCTCTCTGCCTGTTCATTTGCACAAATCTGCACAGCACAGTGCATATGTAGGTGTGCTTACAGAAACTCACACACAGTGCATTCGGACAGTATTCAGACCACTTTACCTTTTCCACAATGTTAGTTTACAGCCTAATTCTAAAATTGATTAAATACGTTTTTTTCCCTCATCAATCTAATCACAATTTTTAGAGGAAAACCCCCCCATAAATAACTTATTTACATAAGTATTCAGACCCTTTGCTATGAGACTTGAAATGGAGCTCAGGTGCATCCTGTTTCCATTGATCATCCTTGAGATGTTTCTACAACTTGATTAGAGTCCACCTGTGGTAAATTCAATTAATTGGACATGATTTGGAAAGACACACGTTTGTCTATATAACATCAGTTGACAGTGCATGTCAGAGCAAACACCAAGTCATGAGGTCAAATTAATTGTCCGTAGAGCTCCAAGACAGGATCGTGTCGAGGTATAGATCTGGGGAAGGGTACCAAGAAATGACTGCAGCATTGAAGGTCCCCAAAAACACGGTGTCCTTCATCATTCTTAAATGGAAGAAGTTTGGAACCATAAAGACTATTCCTAGAGCTGGTCGCCCAGGCATACAAGCAATCAGGGGAGAAGGTCCTTGGTCAGGGAGGTGACCAAGAACCCAATGGTCACTCTGACAGAGCCCGAGAGTTTCTCTGTGGAAATGGGAGAACCTTCCAGAAGGACAACCATCTCCGCAGCACTCCACCAATCAGGCTTTTATGGTAGAGTGGCCAGACTGAAGCCACTCCTCAGTAAAAGGCACATGACAGCCCGCTTGGAGTTTGACAGAAGGCATCTAAAAGGACTCTCAGACCATGAGAAACAAGATTCTCCGGTCTGATGAAACCACGATTGAACTCTTTGGCCTTAATACCAAGAGCATCCCGGAGTCACTTCTTCACTATTGAAGTTGACACTGGTGTTTTGTGGGTACTATTTAATGAAGCTGCCAGTTGAGGACTTGTGAGGCATCTGTTTCTCAAACTAGACACTCTAATGTACTTGTCCTCTTGCTCAGTTGTGCACCGGGCCCTCCCACTCCTCTTTCTATTCTGGTTAGAGACAGTTTGCTCTGTTCTGTGAAGGGAGTAGTACACAGCATTGTACGAGATATTCAGTTTCTTGGCAATTTCTCGCATGGAATAGCCTTAATTTCACAGAACAAGAATAGACTGACGCATTTCAGAAGAAAGGCCATTTTGAGCCTGTAATAGAACCGACAAATGCTGATGCTCCAGATACTCAACTAGTCTAAAGGACAGTTTTATTGCTTCTTTAATCAGGACAACAGTTTTCAGCTGTGCTAACATAATTGCAAAAGTGTTTTCTAATGATCCTTAGAAAGCCTTTTAAAATGATAAACTTGGATTAGTTTACACAACGTGCCATTGGAACACAGGAGTGATGGTTGCTGACAATGGGCCTCTGTACGCCTATGTAGATATTCCATTAAAAATCTGCCGTTTCCAGCTACAGTAGTCATTTACAACATTAACAATGTTTACACTGTATTTCTAATCAATTTGATGTTATTTTAATGGACAAAAAATGTGCTTTTCTTTAAAAAAAAACAAGGACATTTCTAAGTGACCCCAAACTTTTGAACGGTAGTGTATGTAAATGTGATATTTCAGTTTTTAACCTCTTTTTGCTTTGTCATTATGGATTATTGTGTGCAGATTGATGATGACATATTAAAATCCATTATAGAATAAGGCTGTAACGTAACCAAATGTGGAAAAAGTTCATGGGTCTGAATACTTCCCGAAAGCTCTGTATCTGTGGGGTTGTGAAGAGCTAACAATCTGATCAGATTTACTCAGATTCACTTCTGTCACTATTGGGAAAAAGTCAAGGTGACAGTAATATTAAAAACCAAGGTGACAGTAATATTTGTCTGTTTGCTTTTGGAGAATGTGTTGGCATATGCAGCAGTGGGGGTTGGGTGAACTGCATTATGGTAGTATCTTAAGACCTGAAGACTTGTTTTTGCCATCAGAGCTGAAGCCCTATCATACTGGCTGTGTGTGGTGAAACTAATTTGGATCTATACACTCAATATGTTATCACACAGGCCCTTAGCTCATTTTAAAGGTGTGTGAGTGTGTTATGTTGTGTGTGTTTGTGTGTGTGTGTGCATGCATACGTAGGTTTATATGCACATTCATGTGTACTTGCATGCACTTGTAGGTGTGTGTGTGTGTGTGTGTGTGCATGCATACGTACGTGTATATGCACGTTCATGTGTACTTGCATGCACTTGTAGGTGTGTGTGTGTGTGTGTGTGTGTGCGGAACAATTAGCTGGTTTAGTCTGACTTCATCTCCCGACGTTCTGTGACAAACGTTACATTTAGGCACACAGAATCAACTCTCCGCTAAGGTTAGGCATTCACTCCAACTGGCGTAAGTTAAAGGGTTAAGGTTTGGGATAGTGCTAAAACAGAAAAATAATTCCACGGTTAAGTTTAGGCATTGATTTTGACTGGGCTAAATCACTGTGGACGGATGGAGGAGTGGACTAAGATTAAGAAACAAGCTCCTGCTCTGTGGACTGCTGGTTCTGTCCCAGGCACTTTGTTGTTGCCTCAAGTGGCCAGTTTGGACGGTGTCTCTCGACGTCCTGGGGACCTGAACAAATGTTGAATTTGGCCTTGGATCTGGGGTGGTCCCACTGGGTTCTAATGGGGAAATAATGTCAGAGCCAGTGGGAACTTTAATCCATCTGGGTTGATTCTGTTTCCATCACAGTTATTGATCACTAGTCAGGTGACAAATCAAACAGGAGGTCGCTCTGCTCTGCTCTGCTCGCTGGCAGGGTCTGGTGTGTGTGTGAGTGTGTGATTGAGTGTGTGTGTGAAAGAGTGTGTGTGGGGCATGTCTGACACAGCATGTTAGTGTGTCTCCATGCATTACAGAATCAATAACAACAGAAACAACTGCTGTTAGAAAGTGTTTTGGGACAGCATCAGGTTAGATAAAAGTCCTCTGTCAGTGATGCCTGGGACAGCATCAGGTTAGATAAAGGGCCTGTCAGTGATGCCTGGGACAGCATCAGGTTAGATAAAAGACCTCTGTCAGTGATGCCTGGGACAGCATCAGGTTAGATAAAATGCCTCTGTCAGTGATGCCTGGGACAGCATCAGGTTAGATAAAGGGCCTGTCAGTGATGCCTGGGACAGCATCAGGTTAGATAAAGGGCCTGTCAGTGATGCCTGGGACAGCATCAGATTAGATAAAAGTCCTCTGTCAGTGATGCCTGGGACAGCATCAGGTTAGATAAAGGGCCTGTCAGTGATGCCTGGGACAGCATCAAGTTGGATAAAAGGCCTCTGTCAGTGATGCCTGGGACAGCATCAGGTTAGATAAAGGGCCTCTGTCAGTGATGCCTGGGACAGCATCAAGTTGGATAAAAGGCCTGTCAGTGATGTCTGGTTACATCTAATTGAGCAGTAGGTTGGCTACCTCTGATTCTATATTCATTGATAACAGTGAAATAATGCTTTAATGCACCCATCCTTCTCTGTGTTTAATCTCTGTATCTCCTCTCTAACCTTACCAATAGCACCTCTATAACACTCCTTCTCCCCCTCTACTCCCCTCCTCACTCTTTCTTTCTTTCTTTCTCTCTCCATCTCCTCATCCCCCTCTCCTACTCGCTTTCCCTCCCTCCCTCATCCCCTTCTCTGTCAATGCTATTGGCTTTAAAGGGGCAGCAGATCAGCTGCTGATTAATGCTGCATTTTGGGGGCCATTTGTCTGCACTGCTGCTCCCGTCTCTGATTACCCCTCTCCCTACCTCCTCCCATCCCTCTCTCCCACCACGTCACCCTTCTCCATCACCTCCTTCCTCCCATCCTGCCCTCTGCTGCCCCTGTCTATGACAGCTCCCCACCACCACCTCAACGGAGATGAATGACCCGCTCTGTTGCTGGGGGATTAAAGTAGTCCTGGTTACCTGACTGGACAAAGTGGTTGTGATTGGTGACCAATGCACTTGAGAGCGGGGGGGATCTCTCTCTCTCTCGCTCTCTCTCTCTCTCTCTCTCTTTAAAACAGAGCAGGTTTTGTCAGTGTGTCAGCAGGTTGTGTGTGTTTCTATCAGGGCAGGGTAAGGTCCCGGCTGTGTGACACTGATCATGGCAGACAGAGATTGGCGAGGGCCAAATAGGGAAGAGACTGGAGAAACCATTTACCGGCCACCGCTGGACACTGATGAATGGACACGGGCCGTTATCGAGCACTACCCTAATCAGCCCAACGATCCACTAGCAACAACATCAGTTTTGTCCCAGCTCATAAGGGGCGGGACATCAGCCACGTCAGGTCCCATTGGCCCAGCCCTCTGTCACTTGGAACAGACCATGATTAGGTACATTGCCCGATTATCAAATACAAGGAGCTCGTCTGGGGGACGGGGACGGGGGGATGGGGGGGGGGGGGGGGGGGAGGTGTGTGTGTGTGTGTGGGGTTCGGTGTGGAGGGAGGGGTGTGTGTGTGTGTGTGTGGGGTTCGGTGTGGAGGGAGTGTTGTGTGTGTGTGTGTGTGTGTGTGTGTGTGTGGGGTTCGGTGTGGAGGGAGGGGTGTGTGTGTGTGTGTGTGGGGTTCGGTGTGGAGGGAGTGTTGTGTGTGTATGGGGGGTGTTTATTACTGATACATCAGGCATTGTATGATAATAAATCCGAAAAGTACATCGTTTTAAGAATTAACAAAAACTCAGGAGAGGACCATAGCATTTTAACTAGTTGCCTTATACTTTTCCTTCAATTCGCAAGAGGCTTGAATGTATCTCACCAGAGAATGAATCCTAGCGAGCGAAACAGCACCCCTCTGTCTCTGTATGTGTAGCCCATCTATATGATCCTGTCTGGTCCAAACGAGTATGACATTGTTGCCGCCCATAGCATTCCTTGATAAAAAATTAGAATAAAATAATAGCCAATCAGCTTTGAGCTAAACTGAGTGAGCTCAACAATGAATGATCCTGGCGTACCAAAAGAAAAAGTGTCAATAGGAGCCAGCTTGGATTTGGCTTCACTCCAATCACATCACATCGAGAGCATACGCCATTGACAGAAACTCGTTGTGCACCTCGTTGTGTTGATGACCTTAGTTGGCTGGCTACCTAGCTAGCTAGCTAAAATTGGCCCTTTCCTAAATTAGCCAAGAATGGAGATAGAGATTTGGACTTGTGGTTTTACTTAATTTTCTGTACTGTCAAATGATTATGAAGGCGATTCTGATCCAACCATACATTCATATGTGCCCCTGGCCTGGGAGGATGGAAGTTCAATATGTAGTAGGCTAATTTTAAACTATCTAATGTTGCCCATGAATCAACAGCCTGATCAAATGGAAATGGCAGACTGAAGACAGAGGTGCAGAATGCCTGAAGATAAAAACGAAATATTAAATATCTGTAAATTTGACTAAATATTAGCACTCCACTTCACATCCTGGTGGGCAATAACCTTCAATCTGGATAAAAACAAATCATAAGGCTAGAGAAATGTATCAACCAATATTATCAACACAGTCAACACCAAAACATGTCGGAGAGTAAGCTTGGAGAACCAATCCCTAAAAGAAAAAGGAGACTCCTCGACTGGAACAGTCGATTTATGCTTTTCACCACCTGGAACTGTAAGTGTAGAAACCGACCTGATAAAGTTGATAAATGATAAACATACTAGAACTAGTCAGTAAAGATGTACAGGAGTTGAAGGCGAGCCTCGAGATGAGTGACGTAAAAGCTGCGACAATGGAGAAACAAACAAACAAGCTACAGTCAATACTATTGAAACGGACGTTAAAGAAGTTAAAAAAGAGGACATGTTTCTGAGAGAAGCCTTACTTGAAATACAGACTAGATCTATGTGAGAAAACCTGGTACTTACCCTTATTAAAGAAAATGAGCGTGAAGATCCATAGAGTGTGCTGAAAGAATTCCTGGCGCAACAGATCGACAAACTCGAATGTGTACATCGTTTCTGACAAAGAAGACAGTGATACGAGCGCCCAATCATTGCCAAATTTGCATTCTTTAAAGATAAAGTAATGGTTAAAAGCCTGGGCAAAAGACTCTCTGTCACAAAAATAGGCATGAATGATCAGTTCCCAAAAGAATTGCAGAACAGCACAAAGTTCTGTACCCAATCTTCAAAGTGAATAGACTAAAAGGGAAACATTTAGCTCTCGTAGACGATAAACTGTACATTGATAACCAACAGGTTGCGAGACACCAAGACTCCTCCATGGCTATTCTAAATAATACAAAGTTCCCATAGAGGAGTCGAATAGTGGAACACCCAATACTAGCCATGGTAGGGATTGTAATAACAAACAGGAAAACAATCAAATACAACAATTGACAAATACTCTATACCATTCAAGATAGGGAATGTTGTAAAATAATTAGTATTGGGCTTCCTATTTATAGTATTTATAAATAGATAATACAGCATTAGAAGAAATTATTATTCCTTCTATCTTAAACTAGAAGGAACAGGAACACAAAAGTAGTAAAAAGCCCAAAATGAGTTAGGAATCAACATGGTAGAGATAAAAACACAGCAAACAGAGGATATAGAAGGCACCGTATGTGAGGACAGTATATGTGGGGGAGTGTGGTTGTGATGGAAGATGGGGGGTGTGTTTTTGTGATTTGAAAAGTGTGATGAGTTAAGTTTTTATTTAACTAGGCAAGTCAGTTAAGAACAAATTCTTATTTTCAATGACGGCCTAGGAACGGTGGGTTAACTGCCTTGTTCAGAGGCAGAATTACAGATTTTTACCATGTCAGCTCGGGGATTCGATCTTGCAACCATTCAGTTTCAAGTCCACGCTCTAACCACTAGGCTACCTGCTGCCCCAAGTGAGTGAAAAAGAAAAATGGTTGCAAACGCCAGAGCACATGTGTGTCTGCGAGAAGGAGTTGTGAAAGTTTTCAATTTTGTGCAGATATGGGATATACATTTAAAATAACTGAACATCTGTGCTTGTGGCTGTTTGTGGGGCAAGGGTGGGGAGAGCATGTGTATGTATCCCACATCTGTTGCTATGGGGTAATGATGTTAGGGACAGTATAGGATGAATCACAATAACAACTTCTCCCTCAATGTGAGCAAGGCAAAGGTGATGATTGTGGACTACAGGACAAGGAGGGCCGAACAGGCCCCCATTAACATCCACGGGGCAGTAGTGGAGCAGGTCGAGAGTTTTCAAGTTCCTTGGTGTCCACATCACCAACAAACTATCATGGTCCAAACACAACAAGACAGTCGTGAAGAGGGCACGACAACACCTTTTCCCCCTCAGGAGAATGAAAAGATTTGGCATGGGTCCCCAAATCCTCAAAAGATCTACAGCTGCACCATCGAGAGCATCCTGAACGATTGCATCACCGCCTGGTATGGCAACTGCTCGGCATCTGACTGTAAGGCACTACAGAGGGTAACCTGTTAGACACATGGCTACCACAGCATTCTGCAGCAATACGCCATCCCATCTGGTTTTTGACTTGGACTATCATTTGTTTTTCAACAGGACAACAACCCAACACACATCCAGGCTGTGTAAGGGCTATTTCACCAAGAAGGAGAGTGATGGAGTGCTGCATCAGATGACCTGGCCTCCACAATCCCCCAACCTCAACCAAATCGAGATGGTTTGGGATGAGTCGGACCACAGAGTGAAGGAAAAGAAGCCAACAAGTGCTCAGCATATGTGGGAACTCCTTCAAGACTGTTGGAAAAGCATTCCAGGTGAAGCTGGTTGAGAGAATGCCAAGAGTGTTCAAAGCTGTCATCAAGGCAAAGGGTGGCTATTTGAAGAATCTCAAATATAAAATATGTTTGGATTTGTTTAACCCTTTTTTGGTTACTTCATGATTCCATATATGCTATTTCATAGTTTTGATATCTTCACTATTTTTCTACAATGTAGAAAATAGTAAAAATAAAGAAAAACCCTTAAATTAGTAGGTGTTCTAAAACTTTTGACTGGTAGTGTAGGTATTACAGAATCGGTCAGGGAGAGATTGAAAACGTCAGTGAAGACACTTGCCAGTTGGTGAGAGCATGCTCGGAGTACAAGTCCTGGTGATCCGTCTGGCCCCGCGGCCTTGTGAATGTTGACCTGTTTAAAGGTCTTGTTCACATCGGCTACGGAGAGCGTGATCATACAGTCGTCCTGAACAGCTGGTGCTCTCATGCATGCCTCATTGTCGCTTGCCTCGAAGCGAGCATAAAAGGCATTTAGCTCGTCTGGTAGACTTGCGTCACTGGGCAGCTCGTGGCTGGGTTTCCCTTTGTAGTCCGTAATAGTTTGCAAGCCCTGCCACATCCGACGAGAGTCAGAGACGGTGTAGTTGGATTCAATCTTAGTGCTGTATTGACGCTTTGCCTGTTTGATGGTTTGTCTGAGGGCATGGCGGGATTTGTTATAAGCGTCCGGATTAGTGTCCCGCTCCTTGAAAGCGGCAGCTCTAGCCTTTAGCTCGGTGCGGATGTTGCCTGTAATCCATGGCTTCTGGTTGGGTAATGTACATGCGGTCACTGTGGGGATGACGTCGTCGATGCACTTATTGATGAAGCCGATGACTGAGCTGGTATACTCCTCAATGCCATTGGATGAATCCCGGAACATATTCTAGTCTGTGCTAGCAAAACTGTAGTGTAGCATCCGTGTCATCTGACCCCTTCTGTATTGAGCGAGTCAATGGTACTTCCTGCTTTAGTTTTAGCTTGTAAGCAGGAATCAGGAGGATAGATTTGTGGTCAGATTTGCCAAATGGATGGTGAGGGAGAGCTTTGTATCCGTCTTTGTACGTGGAGTAAAGATGGTCTAGAGTTTTTTCCCCTCTGGTTGCACATGTGACATGCAGGTAGATATTAGGCAAGCTGATGGAAAAGATGATTGTCAATAGATTGTTCTATTTCCTGGAGCACAGAGGTTTATTGAGTCAATGTCACAGTGGATGCTGTAAAGGTAGATCTACCTTGGATGCATTAGTAAAGGTGAGCAATGAAATGGAAAAAACTGGTCATGAAAGAAGTTTTGACATAGAAAATGACTACGATACTATTGGAGCTTCCTTATATGCTGACAATGGAGCGATTTAGAAGAGGGGAAGGAATGTCTCTCGTGATCAACAAGCTATATTGGCAGTTGAAAGATGGTCGATTGACTGTATGTTCTTCTCAAAGAAGAATGTTGCTGATAATAAGCAGTTTGGCTCGAAAGCATGTGGGTAGGGTTTCTATGTTCAAATATTAAAGTGTATGGTTCAATGAGAGATATACAGATATCACCCTATTCCCTATATACAGTGGGGAGAACAAGTATTAGTTCGTGTAGTTCTGGGCTGATCCCTCACCATCCTCATGATCATTGATGCCCCACGAGGTGAGATCTTGCATGGAGCCCCAGACCGAGGGTGATTGACCGTCATCTTGAACTTCTTCCATTTTCTAATAATTGCGCCAACAGTTGTTACCTTCTCACCAAGCTGCTTGCCTATTGTCCTGTAGCCCATCCCAGCCTTGTGCAGGTCTACAATTTTATCCCTGATGTCCTTACACAGCTCTCTGGTCTTGGCCATTGTGGAGAGGTTGGAGTCTGTTTGATTGAGTGTGTGGACAGGTGTCTTTAATACAGGTAACGAGTTCAAACAGGTGCAGTTAATACAGGTAATGAGTGGAGAACAGGAGGGCTTCTTAAAGAAAAACTAACAGGTTTGTGAGAGCCGGAATTCTTACTGGTTGGTAGGTGATCAAATACTTATGTCATGCAATAAAATGCAAATGAATTACTTAAAAATCATACAATGTGATTTTCTGGATTTTTGTTTAAGATTCCGTCTCTCACAGTTGAAGTGTACCTGTGATAAAAATGACAGACCTCTACATGCTTTGTAAGTAGGAAAACCTGCAAAATCGGCAGTGTATCAAATACTTGTTCTCCCCACTGTAACTGGAAATATCATGCCATTAGAGTTGAAACAAAGTGTAACAAGGTGGTGAATCTCATGCTCTGTGGTTATGAACGGGGTGCTGATAGACAATCACTTATAGACAGCTATAGAGCTCTGATCAGAACAGCAATTGTTAATGGGTGAGTAGTTTATGGAACAGTTGCGAATACTTTCCTTCAGAGGCTGGCCAGAATCCAGTATAGAGCTTTAAGGATATGTATTAGTGCATTTAAATCAATACCTGTAAGTGCATGATTAGAAGAGACAGGAGAGATGCCTTTGGACATATGCCAACAGAAATTGTTGTTAGCTTATTGGCTTAGACTGAAAAGTTGTAAGGTTGGTCATCCCACTGGTACTGTTCTAGATGACTGTCGGGAATATACTAGTAGACAAGGCAGTGGTTTTGGTTGGACAGTTGGAAAGCTTGCTGATGAGAGTGGTCTGACGGAGTTGGATGTTTGCCCCTCTGTGGTGACGGTGGATGCTCCTCATTGGTTACTACCAGATCCTGTTGTTGATTGAACCTTGTTAGAGAAAATAAAAGATTGATCAGAAGTGAGTGATATATATAGGGGAACTGGTTGACAATTATATTGGTAGAATCGAAAGATAAGGTGTAGTAGTGAGATTCCGCTGGGTCCCAGTGTGAATGAAACAGTAGATCAGGTAGCCAAAAGGGCTTTAAAACGAGATATAATTGATATTTGTGCTCCATTGGGTAGAGGCAAGGCCAAATGTAAGATTAGAGCCATTATGATAGATGCTTGGCAGAAAATGTGGGACAGCAAGCCCAAGGGCCGGCATTTGTAAGACATTGTACATTGAACTCGTCATTAAATCTGGTTGGCAAACATGTGAATGCTTTGTGTACAGAGTGCATGGTTGATGAAATAGTGAAACGTGTTGACGTATTGTTGTAAGTACCAGTATGTGGAAGAGTGGGAAAGATTGATGTGCACGGTTATTGAAATTGGACAGGGATGGGGGGGGGGGGGGGGGGGTGGAATGGATTTGGGGGATGGGTGGGGGTTTGATAGTAGTTAGTAAGGCTTTTCTTATTAGTACAGGATTAGATAGGAGGGTTGAAGGTAACATATGGAATTGTAATAAAATGGTCATACATGGACCATTTAGCTATTTTATTTAGAATTTTAAAACCCCTTTAGGTATAAAAATGTTTTATATTACTTGATGAAATATTGAATTTGGTTTTTACTACTATAGCCCATAGAAACGCATTGAATAACACATTCATAAATGGCAAAAAAGACAGTCAAAAAATGTATCATAAGGAAGAAGGTTTTGAAGTGTCTGTCGTATATCTAGGAGATATAAGAAAGCTCAGGAAATATTTTTGTATTTTTGTTGGAACAAAAAACCTTCCTCCATCCTTCCATTCGTTTGTATAGGCAACCTTCAGACCAGTCCTGGGACACCTATTGGTGTCGGACGCTACAAATGTTTTCGGGATGTCTTGGGGTCTGACAAACATCGCTGTAGCTCCACCACCTTCCACCGCAGAGGCAGAAGGCCGACTGTGGCAGAGAGTAGGCCAGAAGGCTAAACTAAAAAACCTTAAATGGAATGTAAGCCTACTTAAACAAAATATCCGATGGCGGATGTCACGCCCTGGCCTTAGTTATCTTTGTTTTCTTTATTATTTTAGTTAGGTCAGGGTGTGACATGGGGGAGTGTTTGTGTGTTTTGTCTAGTCTAGGGTGTTTGTATTGTCTAGGGGGTTTTGGTAGAGTTCATGGGGTTGTGTTCAGTGTAGGTGTTTATGTAAGTCTATGGTTGCCTGGATTGGTTCTCAATTAGAGACAGCTGTCTATCGTTGTCTCTGATTGGGAGCCATATTTTAGGCAGCCATAGGCATTAGGTAGGTTGTGGGTAATTGTCTATGTTTTGACATTAGTTGCTTGTGTCTGCACTTTCGTTTGATAGCTTCACGGTCGTTTGTTGTTTTATCTAGTTTGTATTAGTGTTCGTGTTCGTTTCTTCTTCTATTAAAAAGAAGATGTATTTATATCACGCTGCGCCTTGGTCCTCTCTTTCACCTAACAACGACCGTGACAGCGGAGCCGCAAAAGCACATCTGTGCAAGGGTGTTTACTTACATAGTGATTCCCCCAAAAAACAGTACTGCCCCAAAAGTATAGACATAAATGATGGGGCCAGGTAGTGCTGCCCCGTCAATGTATCAATGGAAAAATCCCCCTTTTGAACTGATAGAGGGGCTCCTTATGTAGGGGGAAGCCCCTCCCATCAGAACAATGAATTAATCAAGGCATAACTCATTATAGCACTTAATATATTAATATAACACATTTACATAACTCCACCGCTACTGACATGGTGTCTTACAATACACACATTCACATGGACTCGCAATTCAGGACATGCACTACAAAGCCAGCCCGATTGCAGTAGCTCGGGTCCTTATTCTAGCATACCCGGAAGCTACATAGACGGAGAGAGAGGGACAGAAACAAACGGAGCGCTCATCCAAAACATTGATAAGTACAATAATCACTTAAATTAAACATGAAAGCTTGTCTGTGTATTCTTTATACCATACCAACCTGCTAATGAAGGTATGTATGAATAATGTGTGTAATGTATGAGCTGAGATGGCTAGGTTAACTTGTGTGTCGACCCACATTGCTAACGTAGCTGAACATGGAGCAAAGAGGGGGAGATGCTTACCAGATGCTGCCTGTGGCCAGTGACGGACTTCTCCGTCACGCGGATGCGGTGGATTGAGATGCAGCCCATGCAAAAAAAACATATCTCTAGCTTAAACTGATGGATTTTGTGTGGGATTTTTAAAATGATGTTACCTAGATTGACGCACGGGTACTTCAATAGACTTTTAAGGATTGACTATTGCCTTGAAAGCAGCTCCTCAACAAGCATCAGCTGCTAATCAGAGGTGTAAAGTACTTAAAAATACTTTAAAGTACGTTTTTTGGTATCTGTACTTTACTTAACTATTTATATTTTTTTACTACATTCCTATAGAAAATATGTACTTTTTACTCCCATACATTTTACCTGACAACCAAAAGTACTTGTTACATTTTGAATGCTCAGGAAGGACAGAATTATGTTCCATGAACCTATCAATATAACATGTTGCCATCCCTACTGCCTCTGATCTGGCGGACTCACTGTACACAAATACTGCGTTTGTAAATTATTACTGAGTGTTGGAGTGCGCCCGTCTATCTGTATATTTAAAAAAAACTAGAAAATCGTGCCGTCTGGTTGGCTAAATATAAGGACTTTGATGTATAGCATCAAAGTATGACAATTGAGTACACTTTCCACCACTGTATACAAGTACATTTAAAACCAGATACTTTTAGACTTTACTCAAGTAGTATTTTACTGGGTGAGTTATACTTGAGTAATTTTCTATTAAGGTACCCTTACTTTTAATCAAGTATGACAATTTAGTACTTTTTCCACCATTGCTGCTACTCATTGGTAATCAGCATCCACACCTGTCCTCACTCTAAACCTGACCAAACAAACACACTTCCTCTTTGTTCTGCAGTGCATGTTGCATTGCACGTCACTGTGCGTTACTAGCCTTAAGTTTTGCATCCCTCTTCCTCCTCTTCTATCTAGTATCTCTTAGGTTCTTCCAAGGATCACTTGGGGGGGATTGCCATCACCACAGCCTAACTCCCACAGCCTGAGGATGATGTCTACAACCCTAACTCCCACAACCTGAGGATGATGTCTACAACCCTAACTCCCACAGCCTGAGGATGATGTCTACAACCCTAACTCCCACAACCTGAGGATGATGTCTACAACCCTAACTCCCACAGCCTGAGGATGATGTCCACAACCCTAACTCCCACAGCCTGAGGATGATGTCCACAACCCTAACTCCCACAGCCTGAGGATGATGTCTACAACCCTAACTCCCACAGCCTGAGGATGATGTCTACAACCCTAACTCCCACAACCTGAGGATGATGTCTACAACCCTAACTCCCACAGCCTGAGGATGATGTCTACAACCCTAACTCCCACAACCTGAGGATGATGTCTACAACCCTAACTCCCACAACCTGAGGATGATGTCTACAACCCTAACTCCCACAGCCTGAGGATGATGTCTACAACCCTAACTCCCACAACCTGAGGATGATGTCTACAACCCTAACTCCCACAGCCTGAGGATGATGTCTACAACCCTAACTCCCACAGCCTAAGGATGATGTCTACCAGCCTAAGGATGATGTCTACCAGCCCGAGGATGATGTCTACAACCCTAACTCTACAGAGTCCACGCACGGCATCCGGTTCACTCTCCTCTTCCTGAATCCTCATTCTCACATTCCTTACATTTCCTCAATAAATATTCAAAACCCATTTCAATGTCTGGTCCTTAAACTCGTGGAAAAATGAATATTGGGTGATATTTGATATTCATAGTTGGACATTTCATTTCCGTAGGGTTGTCGACAGATTAGAATGGTTCAAAATGTAAAACATAAAAAACTTAGTTTTTTTGTCTCCCTCCATTACACACATAAAGATGTAACAGACACAGGGTACAGGACTCCCCATCCGAACGTGAAATATAAGATGTACAATACCAACTGTGAAATGTCATATTTCACCTAGAAAGCCAGTCACCTGCCCAGAGTCTTGACTGATAAACAATTAAATATCACACCAGCCTGGCGCGTCGGGCAACGGAGTGCAACGCATTCACAATTCACTAGACACCCTAATTGCTTTGTAGAACAATTTAACAAATAAATACAAGATTCTGGAGAAATCTTTTAAACACTAATAGCATCAATCCAACAAAAAATATATACTACAAATTCATATTTTACATCATGCAATAAAAACAATAACAAATTAAGAACAAGTATCATATTGATTTTCTTCAAATGGTTTGGAGTTTTGTGTTTTGGATGTAAGGAGTCCCACGATGCACACTGAAAATTGGAGGTATAAATTACTGTGCTGAAATACTTATCAATGAATACTCAATATCTGAACTGCACACACACACACACACACACACACACACACACACACACACACACACACACACACACACACACACACACACACACACACACACACACACACACACACACACACACACACTTCCCTTGAGGACGTTGCAGCAGCATTTCATTTGATCAGAAAATGTACTATAGGCCCTGTAGGGGAAAAAACTGTTTGTGTGCGTCTGTGTGTTCCTGTGTGCGTCTGTGTGTTCCTGTGTGTGTCTGTGTGTTCCTGTGTGCGTCTGTGTGTTCCTGTGTGTGTCTGTGTGCGTCTGTGTGTTCCTGTGTGTGTCTGTGTGTGTCTGTGTGTTCCTGTGTGTGTCTGTGTGTTCCTGTATGCGTCTGTGTGTTCCTGTGTGCGTCTGTGTGCTCCTGTGTGTGTCTGTGTGTTCCTGTGTGTGTCTGTGTGTTCCTGTGTGTGTCTGTGTGTGTGCAAACACTTGTGCATTTGCCCCTATTCAGATGTTACCCTGCATACTGTTGAGGGTGTCAACATTGATAAAGGTCAAACAAAACTGTACTAAGTTTGAATCACTCTTTCTGTACAAGTGTGCATTGTGCATGTATGCACTTTTGCATGTGTGTGTGTGACAGAGAGAGTCCTATGAATATCAGTAGAGCTGCAGAGTAGTGGCTCCTCTGACAGTGTCATCACAGGTTATAGGCTTGAGGGACCCAACCAAGAGAGAGGAGACAGATACGGGCTGAGGGGGCTGGCCAGGTTTTTGGTTCAAGTGGACAGCGTTGTCAGGACACAGGACAGGAGAAGTGGGGGGGGGGGGGGGGGGGGGGGGTGACAGATGCCGTCTTATTTAATGAGCCTTCACCCGATTCCCCCACTTTCAATTTACGTGCTGTCCGATATTCCTACAATCCCCAAATAGATACTCAAACACACATACAGAGCCGTGCACGCACACACATGTACGTCCCCCCTCCCCCAATGCCTTGCTGCTGGCAGGTTAATCCTTGGAGCGTTTAATAATTAATTCATTAATGAATTTCCCTCCTTTAATTAGTACAGCTCACCTGGTAGAGCTGACGGGGTGCTGCTGGTGACCAGCTCTAGTACAGTAGAAAGAACACACACATACAGAGGAAGGTGTGTATGTGTTCAGTCTGCTGGCCTGTCTTTGTGAGAGGGGAAGTGACATAAGCCAGCAGCCATGAAACACATCCTGTCAGCACGCCCCAATCACAGCACAGCCTGCGCTCTGCCAGACCTGACACACACACACCCACCCAGGAAGTCCACGCACACGCCTTCCATAAGGAGACAACACACCCAAACCTCTCTGGTACATCCTCCCACCATATGCTGCCCCCTTCTCCGTATTTCTCGCCTGACAGAAGGCCTACATCTTACGAGTTCCAACCCAACTTTGCTATTTAGTGACTTCTTTCACGATGATCTTAACTTCTGTTGTGCAGAAAGTTCATACTCTTATCTTGTGTATTTTATTCATCTTGTCAGTGTATTTGTTTTTAACTCTGCATCGTTGGGAATGGCTCATAAGCAAGCATTCACATTAAAGTCTACACTCGTTGTATTCGGCGCATGTGAAAAATACTATTTCATTTTGACTTGATCTCTATGCAGCATGTGTGAGAGAACCAGATACAGCTGGAGGAGAACGGTTGGCAAGGAGATGTATTATAGAACACTGTTAATCCATCCCTACCATGGCGGACCTAGAAATCAAATCCAAAACACAGCGTACCCCAGAAGCAGTCAACACCATAATACCAGTCACCCAGAAAACATACATCTATACACCATAGTTTCAGGATTCTTTTCACCATTAACAAATCAGACAGACATTGTGAAGATGTAAAGGGGATGAATACACTGAACTGGTTTAATCTCCTATGAAGTTCATTTTAGATGTTCAAATGCCCTCTACTGGGCTGATAACACAGTACATCTAGTGTGGCATCCAAAACCCAACTAGATATAACTACATATTCATACATACATAAATACACACACACACACAGTACCAGTCAAAATTTGAGACAACTACTCATTCAATGGTTTTTCTTTATTTTTTACTATTTTCTACATTGTATAATAATAGTAAAGACATCAAAGAAAAGAAATATCACATATAGAATCATGTAGTAACCAAAAAAAGTGTTAAACAACAACTTAAAGTAGCCACCCTTTGCCTTGATGACAGCTTTCACAGTCTTAAAAGTTAATTTGTGGAATTTCTTTCCTTATTAATGTGTTTGAGCCAATCAGTTGTGTTGTGACAAGGTAGGGGTGGTATACAGAAGATGGTATTTTACCAAATAAGGCTAAGTCCATATTATGGCAAGAACAGCTCAAATAAGCAAAGAAAAACAACAGTCCATCATTACTTTAAGATATGGTCAATCCAGAAAATTAAGAACTTTGAAAGTTTCTTCAAGTTCAGTCGCAAAAACCATCAAGCACAATGATGAAACTGGCTCTAATGAGGACCGCCACAGGAATGGAAGACCCAGAGTTACCTCTGCTGCAGAGGATAAGTTCATTAGTGTTAACAGCCTCAGAAATCCCAGCCCAAATAAATGTTTCACAGAGTTCAAGTAACAGACACATCTCAACATCAACTGCTCAGAGACCGTGTGAATCAAGCCTTCATGGTCGAACTGCTGCAAAGAAACCACTACTAAAAGGTCACCAACAAAAAGAAGAGACTTGCTTGGGCCAAGAAATAAGAACAATGGACATTAGACCGGTGGAAATCTGTCCTTTGGTCTGCTGAGTCCAAATTTGAGATTTTTGGTTCCAACCGCCGTGTCTTTGTGAGATGATCTCCGCATGTGTGGTTCCCACCGTGAAGCATGGAGGAGGTGGTGTGATGGTGCTTTGCTGGTGACACTGTCAGTGATTTATTTAGAACAAGGCACACTTAACCAGCATTGCTACCACAGCATTCTGCAGCGATACACCATCCCATCTGGTTTGCACTTAGTGGGACTATCATTTGTTTTTCAACAGGACAATGACCCAACACACCTCCAGGCTGTGTTAGGGCTATATGACCAAGGAGGAGAGTGATGAGTGCTGCATCAGATGACCTGGCCTCAACAATAACCCGACCTCAACCCAATTGAGATGGTTTGGGATGAGTCGGACCGCAGAGTGAACAAAAAGCAGCCAACAAGTGCTCAGCATATGTGGGAACTCCTTTGAGACTGTTGGAAAAGCATTCCAGGTGAAGCAGGTTGAGAGAATGCCAAGCGTGTGCAAAGCTGTCATCAAGGCTACTTTGAAGAATCATTTTATATATAATATATTTTGATTTGTTTAACACTTTTTTGGTTACTACATGAGTCCATGTGTCATTTCATAGTTTGTCTTCACTATTATTCTACAATTTAGAAAATAGTAAAAAGAAAGAAAACTCATTGAATGAGTAGGTGTATCCAAACTTTTGACTGGTACTGTATGATACACACACACACACAGTATTCGGAAAGTATGCAGACCTCGTGACTTATTCCATATTTTGTTACAGCCTTACTCAAATTAATTTAATCTGTTTTTTTTTACCCTCAATCTGCAATGTTCAGCAAGTCATTTTGGTTTAAATGTGCTTTGGTTTAATGACAAAGCAAAAATGACAAAGCAAAAACAGGTTTTTAGAAATGTTTGCAAATGTATAAATAACAGAAATACCTTATTTACAAAAGTATTCAGATCCTACTGATGTAAATTAAATTGATTGGGAATGATTTGGAAAGGCACACACCTGTCTATTTATAAGGTCCCACAGTTGACAGTGTCAGAGCAAAAACCAAGCCATGAGGTCGAAGGAATTGCCCGTAGAGCTCAGAGACAGGATTGTATCAAGCTCACAGAACGGGATCGCCGAGTGCTGAAGTGTGTAAAAATAGTCTGTCAGACGCTATCTGCCCCAATGCATAGAACCACCTTTAAAGTTTGGTGGAGGATGAATAATGGTCTGGGGCTGTTTTTCATGGTTGGGGCTAAGCCCCTTAGTTTCAGTGAAGGGAATTCTTAATGCTACAGCATTCAATCACATTCTAGACGATTCCGTTTGGTGAACGCCGTTTCCTGTTTCAGCATGACAATGCTCCCGTGCACAAAACGAGGTCCATGCAGAAGTGGTTTGTCGAGCTCAGTGTGGAAGAACTTGACTGGCCTGCACAGAGCCCTGACCTCAACTACATCGAACACTTTAGGGATGAATTGTAACGCCGACTGCAAGCCAGGCCTAATCGCCCAACATCAGTGCCCGGCCTCACTAAGGCTCGTGGCTGAATGGAAGCCAGTCCCCGCAGCAATGTTCCAACTTCTAGTGGAAAGCCTTCCCAGAAGAGTGGAGGCTGTTCTAGCAGCAAAGGGGGGGACCAACTCCATATTAATGCCCATGATTTTGTAATGAGATGTTCGACGAGCAGGTGTCCACATACACATGACCTAAAGTATCTACAGAACTTAATATTGAAGGAAAGCCCATGGATAACCTTAAACATAATGAAAAGGAGACTATTTTTTGGCAGAAGAGACAACAAACCAAAGCACATTTAAACCAAAATGATTTGCTGAACATTCCAGGAATTCACAAAGGACATAGACAATGACACCGGCTCCGAAAGTCAAACAATTATCAAGTTAGTTCTTCAAAAAACAATATTTATTGATACTTGGAATACTCATTTAAAAATCTTTTAGAAATCTTTTTTTTTTTAAACGAGCCTATACAACACACTCCTTAGAACACAGTTTAATAGCGCAAATAAAAAAATAAACAAAGTATAATTCATAATTTAAGAATCTTTCCCAGTATCATTGCAGGTTAAGTGATATCATTTTTTTTCTTTTTTTTTTTTTAACATGTGAGGCACAAGTTAGAGTTTAAGACTGAGATACTGCATTAAGACAATGCTACGTTTTGGAGAAGAGACTTGTTCAAGTGCCTTGTTCACTAGCAACACCAGTCAGTCCACAATAGTAGGTGTATCAATATAATAACATATATCCTTTAAGAAAACATATAGTTCAGACATTTTAAAAGACCGATAGGGGACACAGAGAATGCCAGCGGAGAACCACGTAAAAAGGCCTTACTACTCCGCCTCATCTTCAGAGGTCTGAGAAGCGCACCTGGAACAGCAGCAAACAGAGTCTTTGGGGCGGCTTCCCGGACAAAGACTACACTTAGTCCTGAACTAAAAAGCACTTTCAATCATTTAGCATCATTTTGGTGCAGGACTAGGCTGAATATTTGTCTGTGAAACAGCCACTTTGTGCATGCGTCAGGGCTCTGTGTGTTCCTGGTCACAAGAGGATTCTCTGCTGAAAAATCCTCTGTCCCTGATGGTTAGGCTTCCATCACAGTTTTCACAAGTGCTGCTGTCACAAGGTAGGGGGCTGGAGCTCTGGGGGACCCCCGAGTCAAGGCTGTGGCCTAGAACGGATGATGTGGTGCTGGAGAGGCAGAGAGAAGAGGATGAGGGCACTCAATGAGTAACAGGTCATGTGCCCATTTTGGCTTACATAATTTCTCCGTCAACAGTTCAGCAACTTTGTGCATTATTGTGCATTTATTCCATGGACAATCGTCTCTGTTGTGAGAATCAATGGATGACATTGAAAATCCATCGCTCAATCTGTACATTTTGGACAAGAAATCACAACGTGCCTGTACGCTTACCTGTCGCAGTTGGAGTCGCAGTACTCCTTGCGGCTCTTCTCTACGGGGAAGCGTGTGCGGTGGCAGTCGCTACACATCTGGATGGCCTGGGCCACTGTGTAGCGTGTCTGGCCCGAGACACACGCCTCCATCTTGGTCACGCTGAGCTGGGATTGGAGGAACAGGTGCACTCTACTGTCAGACAGCAGCAGGGGGTCCTGGAGCACACTGATGTTGAGAAAGATCTACCCAATTAATCATAAAGAACACCAGCCAAAAAACTAGCAGTAGATACATACATACAACTATCAAGAACACCATATACAGTTGAAGTCAGAAGTTAACATACAGCTTAGCCAAATACATTTAATCCTAGTAAAAATTCCCTGTCTAAGGTCTTAGAGATCTTCTGTTGAATCTGACAATTAATCTTGATGGTTGTAAAGTCGTCTCAAATAAACCTGTGAAGGACCTCAGCGTTACTCTGGACCCTGATCTCTCTTTTGACGAATATATCAAGACTGTTTCAAGGACAGCTTTTTTCCATCTACGTAACATTGCAAAGATCTGAAACTTTGTCCAAAAATGACGCTGAAAAATGTAATCCATGCTTTTGTTACTTATATAGGTTAGACTACTGCAATGCTCTACTTTCCGGCTACCCGGATAAAGCACTAAATAAACATCAGTTAGGATTCTAGCAGCCGTATTTAGCACTGACTAGAACCAAAAAATTTGATCATATTACTCCAGTGCTAGCCTCCCTACACTGGCTTCCAGTTTAGGCAAGGGCTGATTGGCCGTGCTGCTGCTCCAGTTTCAACTGCTCTGCCTGCAGCTATGGAACCCTGACCTGTTCACCGGATGTGCTACCTGTCCCAGACCTGCTGTTTTCAACTCTCTAGAGACAGCAGGAGTGGTAGAAATACTCTTAATGATCGGCTATGAAAAGCCAAGTGACATTTACTCCTGAGGTGCTGACTTGCTGCACCCTCGACAACTACTGTGATTATTATTATTTGACCATGCTGGTCATTTATGAACATCTTGGCCATGTTCTGTTACAATCTCCACCCGGCAGAGCCAGAAGAGGACTGGCCACCCCTCATAGCCTGGTTCCTCTATAGGTTTCTTCCTAGGTTTTGGCCTTTCTAGGGAGTTTTTCCTAGCCACCATGCTTCTACACCTGCATTGCTTGCTGTTTGGGGTTTTAGGCTGGGTTTCTGTACAGTACTTTGAGATATCAGCTGATGTAAGAAGGGCTATATGAATACATTTGATTTGATTTAGGTCAGTTAGGATCACCACTTAATTTGAAGAATGTGAAATGTGAGAATAATAGTAGAGAGAATGACTTATTTCAGCTTTTATTTATTTCATCACATTCCCAGTGGGTCTGAAGTTAACATACACTCAATTAGTATTTGGTAGCATTGCCTTTAAATTGTTTAACTTGGGTCAAACGTTTGGGTCAAAACCTTCCACAAGCTTCCCACAATAAGTTGGGTGAATTTTGGCCCATTCCTCCTGACAGAGCTGGTGTAACTGGGTCAGGTTTGTAGGCCTCCTTCCGTTCAACTGATGTCTCATCCCTGGACAGATGTGCTGCTCAGAATGAATAAATTAAATGTGAGTCCTGTGTGTGTTATATAATACTACTTACTCTATTTTATTATGCACTTAATTTAACATGTTATTATTATTATTTTTTTTCGATGGCCGTGAGGTGTTTTTGGATTTTGAGTTCCTCCTGTGTGCATTTTTGTTTTTAGACTTTAAGGTGTAACCAGCAAAATTACTCCTTGAGTTTATTTTTATAATTCTTTTTATTTTATTTACTTTTACTTTACTTTTGCTTTTTCAGTTCTGCCCACAAATTTTCTATAGGATTGAGGTCAGGGCTTTATGATGGCCACTCAAATTCCTTGACTTTATTGTCCTTAAGCCATTTTGCCACAACTTTGGAAGTATGCTTGGGGTCATTGTCCATTTGGAAGACCCATTTGCGACCAAGCTTTAACTTCCTGACTGATGTCTTGAGATGCTGCTTCAATATATCCACATAATGCCATCCATTTTGTGAAGAGCAACAGTCCCTCCTACAGCAAAGCACCCCCCACAACATGATGTTGCCACCCCGTGCTTCACGGTTGGGATGGTGTTCTTTGGCTTGCAAGCCTCCCTCTTTTTCCTCCAAACATAATAATGGTCATTGTGGCCAAAGTTATATTTTTGTTTCATCAGACCAGAGGACATTTCTCGCAAAAGTTTGATCTTTGTCCATATGTGCAGTTGCGAACCGTAGTCTGGCTTTTTTTAAAGCCGGTTTTGGAGTAGTGGCTTATTCCTTGGTGAGCGGCCTTTCAGGTTATGTCGATATAGGACCCGTTTTACAGTGGATATAGATACTTTTATACCTGTTTCCTCCAGCATCTTCACAAGGTAATTTGCTGTTGTTCTGGGATTGATTTGCACTTTTCGCACAAAAGTACATTCATCTCTAGGACACAGAATGGGTCTCCTTCCTGAGCGGTATGACAGCTGCGTGGTCCCATGGTGTTTCTACTTGTGTACTATTGGTTGTACAGATGAACGTGGTACCTTCAGGCATTTGGATATTTCTCCCAAGGATGAACCAGACTTGTGGAGGTCTACAAAAAAAAAATATTGGCTGATTTCTTTTGATTTTCCCATGATGTCAAGCAAAGAGGCACTGAGTTTGAAGGTAAGCCTTGAAATACATCCACAGGTACACCTCCAATTGAATCAAATTATGTAAATTTGCCTATCAGAAGCTTCTAAAGCCATGACATAATTTTCAGGAATTTTCCAAACTGTTTAAAGGCAGTCAACTTAGTGCATGTAAACTTCTAACCCACTGGAATTGTGATACAGTGAATTATAAGTGAAATAATCTGTCTGTAAACAATTGTTGGAAAAATGACTTGTGTCATGCAAAGTAGATGTCCTAACCAACTTACCAAAACTATAGTTTGTTAACAAGAAATTTGTGGAGTGGATGAAAAACGAGTTTTAATGACTCCATCCTAAGTGTATGTAAACTTCTGACTTCAACTGTAAGTCTTAGAGACATTACAACAGTGTGTGGTAGGAGGTTGAATGAATTGTTATTCTGAGCACTCTGGTACCCTATACCAAAGCACCACAACAGGAGAAATGGAGAAGGAGATTGTAGTCTCAGCAGGGGTAAAAGTAGATTTATTTTCTTCCTGGGTACGGAACCTCCTATGTGTGTGCATGTGTACAAAACATTTTATAGAAATACATAATAGAATCTATATGGGCCTAGTAGTAAATATTACTAATTTAACTCAAATGTATTACCTTTTAATGTGGCATAAACACCAGTCATTATGTTTTAATCTGATTGTCAAACAATCAAAAGGGTTCCTGTAGGCTACCCACACACGACAGCTGATTGTCATTATCCCTATACTTGTAGCCTGAAGTGATAAGTCTACTGCGGTCTGCGCGTGTCAGTCATCACTGCCTTGGAAAAATGTCGGTGTTTCTACCACACCGCCTTCTAGACCATATATACCACCTGTTTAACCTCTCTTGGGTATGTGAGACGTTAGCGTCCCACCTCTTCAACAGCCAGTGAAACTGCTGGGCGCCAAATTCAAATACAGAAATACTCATAAAAATTTAGAAAACAAAACATTTTACATAGGTTTAAAGATTAACTTCTTTTGAATCCAGCCACGGTGTCAGATTAAAAAAATGCTTTACGGCGAAAGCATACCTTACGATTATTTGAGAACATAGCCCACTAAACAATTCATTACAAACAGTAACCAGCCAAGTAGAACAGTTACACAAGTCAGAAATAGAGATAAAATGAATCCCTTACCTTTGATGATCTTCATATGGTTGCACTCAGCAGACATTCATTTACTCAATAAATGTTCCTTTTGTTCGATAAATTCTCTTTATATGCAAAAACCTCTGTTTTGTTTGCACGTTTTCTTCAGTAATCCACAGGCTCAAACGCAGTCAAAACAGGAAGACAAAAAAATATAAATTGTATCCGTAAAGTTCATAGAAACATGTTAATATTCAATCCTCGGTTTGTTTTTAGCCTAAATAAACGAAAATATTTCAACCGGACAATAACGTAAAAAAAGGTAAACAAGAAACGCACTCTCTCCGTCTCGCGCATGAAAAAGCTCTGTGACACTTTAGGGTCGACTCATTGAGACTGCTCTAACTTTTTCATTTTTCAGAATACAAGCCAGAAACAATTTATAAAGACTGTTGACATCTAGTGGAAGGCATAGAAACTGCAACTTGAGTCCTAAGTCAATGGATACTGTAATGGCATTGAATAGAAAACTACAAAAAATAATAATAATAACTTCCTGAATGGATTTTTCTCAGCTTTTCACCTGCCAAATCAGTTCAGTTATACTCACAGACACAATTTTAACAGTTTTGGAAACTTTAGAGTGTTTTCTATCCAAATCTACCAGTTATATGCATATCATATCTTCTGGGCCCGAGAAACAGGCAGTTTAATTTGGGCATGCATTTGATCCAAAATTCTGAATGCTGCCCCCTACCCTAGAGAAGTTAATCCATTTTTTATTTTATTTTTTAAATACAGCTGACTGGAACTTAGCAATGTGGACAAAATTCCATATCGCGATAAATTGCCTGAATTGATGCAATAAATAAAATAAAAAGTTAAATAGATTTATTCTAATTTAAACTACTACTTTGGCGATTGTAGCCATCAATTGTCCCATTAACCCATATCAGAAAACCTCTTTAATTTCAAACGTCACATTTCTCTAGTATAGGCTAT
This sequence comes from Salvelinus fontinalis, assembly GCF_029448725.1. Lineage (NCBI taxonomy): Eukaryota > Metazoa > Chordata > Actinopteri > Salmoniformes > Salmonidae > Salvelinus > Salvelinus fontinalis. The sequence goes on from NC_074696.1 coordinate 21,483,833, forward strand.
TTATCGTAATGAAGGATATCAGCAAAATGCCGGCAATAAGTGATCGGTATGGTCAGTGTCGATCATTTTTGGTTTATCGCTCCAGCTCCATGGCTGACATGATAAATACCCACTTGTTGAACCAACGTGGAAGACGTTGAACTGACGTTTGTGCCCAGTGGGTAATGTTGTAAAAGCCTAGTTTTCTTGAAATGTTGTTTTAAGTATTGTGATAGGCACATATTTTGCCAGGACAACGTACTGGACCGGCTTACTTTCACTCCTGGTCATCAGTACGTAATGTTTTCTGTTTCAACGCGTTAAAAGTGTGGAGTGGAGGAAATTAATGAAGTAGCCACAAGATGGCGTTTGGTGCCATAAAACCATGGGTATAACTTCTTATACAGGGCAAGCAGAGGATTTCCAAAACAAATGTCAAAATACAGAGAAAACAAAAAACAAAAACAGAATTAATTAGATAGCAGGCCTCAATTCCAAATAAATGGCTGCAGCAAAAGTTTCCTAATGCACACAAGGGGTTCTACACTACAGAGTGATATGGACTGCTTGACCTGATTACTGGTTGCATCAGACACACTGATGGGCTACATCTAGATTCTAGCTCATCCCTTCAAGCCTTTTGAACATGCACAAACTGGTAGTCATTCACAAGGCTGAGGGTGAGAGGGCAACTGAGGAGAGGAATAGAAGAGGACACTCACGTCTCTAGAAACTCCTGTAGGCCCTTCATCCGCTGGTTGACCTGATAGGGGTTGTTCAGACTGAAGAACGGATTCCAGGGAGGTAATTTGGGCAACTCTCTGGAAAGAGACAACACGTTGAACACCTTATTTGGATACACAAAACATTGTACAAAAATAAATAATAATGCCTTATAATAAACTCAAGTCATAAGTTTCGATTTCATACAATGTGACTAGTCGACCCCTGGTAAGGATACAACGTGACTAGTCGACCCCTGGTAAGGATACAATGTGACTAGTCGACCCCTGGTAAGGATACAATGTGACTAGTCGACCCCTGGTACGGATACAATGTGACTAGTCGACCCCTGGTAAGGATACAATGTGACTAGTCGACCCCTGGTAAGGATACAATGTGACTAGTCGACCCCTGGTAAGGATACAATGGGCAAGTGCATACCCTGTGTATGCATCATTGCTTTAGGAGGAGTGAACAAATTATGCAGTGAAGACCATCAGTGACGTATTCCAGGGTTATACGTACATGAGCATAGCATTGTCCTGCAGACGCTGCCGGAGCCAAACAAACTCACTGTACTGCCTACGCACACAGGACGTCTTCTTCCTAAAACACATGCTATTGGTCTACAGTCAGGAAGCAGGAAGAACAGACAGGAAGGTAGAGGTTGCCAGTAAGTCTCCTCAGATTCCTCGTTATATCAGAAGCTGAATATAATGTTTAATGATGATAAGATGATCAAGCGGAGCATGCCATTCAAGTACAGTACTCACATGTAAACAGATCTCGTAGTCGATGTGCGTGTGCCAGAAGTCATCTTTGTGGAACTGTGGATCCTGGACCCAGACACTGACAAACTCCTTCAAAAGCCCCCAAAACAAAGTGTTGTTCAGAGGTGAAGTGTGCCTCAGATACCATGCACATCCCGATCTATCCATCTTTTAAAAATGTTATTTTTACACAAGAACAATGAGGCCACAGGATAGGAAACCCTTCAGCAGAAATATCACCTAACCTCCTCAATCATCCAAGACAAAAACGAATATATAGGTCAAATCCACAAAATGAGATTGAGGCTTAATATGGAGAATGAATAAGATCACCAAAATCTACAGCATGTGCAAGTTTTTGTTCCAGACCAGCACCAAAACACTAATCAAGAATATTAGCTGTGGTTAAAGAACAAAAGCTCTCAGAGCAGGATTAGTGACTACTGCTGTAATGGAGTAATGACAGACGGATCGATCACGCACCTGTTTCATTACACTGTCAATCCTATCCATTATAGAATGGAATCTGGGGGAGAGAGGACAGAGACAGGGCAGACACAATTGGTAAACAGTGAGGCAAGAATGAGGTTATAACATGTTGTGCTTCTCTAGTAACCAGTGTCTCTATGCAGTTATATGAGTCAGAGGGGGTTCTTTCTCACAGAAAAACAGATACACGCAGCAATGTTTAGCCAAACAGTCAAAGTCCACTGTTCTCAACCCAAGATGCCCAAAAGAGCATATTTTGGCAAAACAGCAAACCTCAACTGCTTAGAGAAGAACAACCTAAACTGCATGAGCGCTCTAACAACACAAGCTATTGTATTTTTTTTTAACAAGGCCTAGGAAGTGGATTTGCTGTGCGAAGAGAAATCTGCCTTATCCATAAACAGCTTATCCACTCAGTAATAAAACAGCACAGTCCTGTAAACAATACAAAGCCTAGGTAAGCATGTGGCACGCTGCAAAAGAGTAAAGCTACAAGGTATACAGAACTAGTGTAAACACTGACACAAATTCCATTCATATAAAGCAAAGTTTATACTGTACTGGTACACTTTGGAAAGTACAGACCTTTGTAAAGGCTTTTGAGAACGAGCGGAAGTGAACCCTGGAACGCCAAAGAACTTCTGGTGTGTTTGTAAACAGCTATTCCATTGCGGCTGTAAACAGCTAGCTAGCTAACTTAGTCTAGTTTTCTCAAGGTTAAAATTACAATAGTATTTGCGGGCGGGATGGTCCTTACGTCCAGGGACAAATATATTTTAGAAAATTAAAGTTGACCGATTTTGCAAAGAAACATCGCATGCATTGTCTGAATGAATAGTAACGTTAGCAGCAGAGGTGGCTGCGCCAGGATTATGTGTAGCACATGGTTAACAATTTACCCATCTATTATAGTTCATGTCAGCTAGCTAGCTACATATAAATATGATTGACAGCCATCCAATATTTGTTTTCAAACGTTAGCTTGATCTGCTAAAAACAATGTTAGCTACCTAGCTAGTGAACAGATTCAGTCCCAAAGACAGAAATAGGATAATACAAAAACACAACGAAATATCCAATGGTATATCACCTTGGTATAATGAAGTACGTCCTGGTCTAATTGAGATGTTTCCTAACCTCAGTTACAGAGACCTGTGAAAGCTGTTACATCCTGTCTGCGGATGAAGGTTCCAACGAATGTGCCGAGTCCTGGAGAGACTAAAGGGTCTTTCTCCAATGGGTTATATATGCTATTGGTTTACTGTTAGAGTTAGTTGTAGGACTACAAAAATACTGTTAAAAGTATCAATGCATAGACGTAGAAAATGCATGGCCAACCTTGCTCCCAGAGATCTAGCTGCTGGTTTCTGTTCCGGCCCAACCCTGACATTCTGCTTATTATTTGTATTAGACACTATTCACTTAACTATTCAATCATCTTGATTTGGAATAGGATGTATGTCTAAACCCACAAAACCATGACCTTAGTTGGGATAGGATAAGAGCACTTCAGATCACAGGGTGGGTGACATCACCACATGATGGCTACTGGCTACTCTGTCAATCACCACATCCTCATTGGCAGACTCGACAGCCTTGGTTTCTCTAATGATTGCCTCGCCTGGTTCACCAACTACTTCTCTGATCGAGTTCAGTGTGTCAAATCGGAGGGTCTGTTGTCCGGGCCTCTGGCAGTCTCTATGGGGGTGCCACAGGGTTCAATTCTTGGACCGACTCTCTTCTCTGTTTACATCAATGATGTCGCTCTTGCTGCTGGTGATTCTCTGATCCACCTCTACGCAGACGACACTATTCTGTATACTTCTGGCCCTTCTTTTGACACTGTGTTAACAACCCTCCAGGCGAGCTTCAATGCCATACAACTCTCCTTCCGTGGCCTCCAACTGCTCTTAAATACAAGTAAAACCAAATGCATGCTCTTCAACCGATCGCTGCCTGCTCCTGCCCGCCTGTCCAACATCACTACTTTGGACGGCTCTGACTTAGAATATGTGGACAACTACAAATACCTAGGTGTCTGGTTAGACTGTAAACTCTCCTTCCAGACCCACATCAAACATCTCCAATCCAAAGTCAAATCTAGAATTGGCTTCCTATTCCGCAACAAAGCATCCTTTACTCATGCTGCCAAACATACCCTTGTAAAACTGACCATCCTACCAATCCTCGACTTCGGTGATGTCATTTACAAAATAGCCTCCAAAACCCTACTCAATAAATTGGATGCAGTCTATCACAGTGCCATCCGTTTTGTCACCAAAGCCCCATATACTACCCACCACTGCGACCTGTACACTCTCGTTGGCTGGCCCTCGCTTCATACTCGTCGCCAAACCCATTGGTTCCAGGTCATCTACAAGACCCTGCTAGGTAAAGTCCCCCCTTATCTCAGCTCGCTGGTCACCATAGCAGCACCTACCCGTAGCACGCGCTCCAGCAGGTATATCTCTCTAGTCACCCCCAAAACCAATTCTTCCTTTGGACGCCTCTCCTTCCAGTTCTCTGCTGCCAATGACTGGAACGAACTACAAAAATCTCTGAAACTGGAAACACCTATCTCCCTCACTAGCTTTAAGCACCAGCTGTCAGAGCAGCTCATAGATTACTGCACCTGTACATAACCCATCTACAATTTAGCCCAAACAACTACCTCTTTACCTACTGTATTTATTTATTAATTTATTTTGCTCCTTTGCACCCCATTATTTCTGTCTCTACTTTGCACTTTCTTCCAATGCAAACCAACCATTCCAGTGTTTTTTTTAGTTTTTATTTTACTTGCTGTGTTGTACTCACTTCGCCTCCATGGCCTTTTTATATTTTTATTTATTTATACATATATCTGTTTACCTTCACCTCCCTTATCTCACCTCACTTGCTCACATTGTATATAGACTTATTTTTTTTTCATTTTTTTTTTTTCACTGTATTATTGACTATATGTTTGTTTTTACTCCATGTGTAACTATGTGTTGTTGTATGTGTCGAACTGCTTTGCTTTATCTTGGCCAGGTCGCAATTGTAAATGAGAACGTGTTCTCAATTTGCCTACCTGGTTAAATAAAGGTTAAATAAAAAAAAATAAAAAATAAAAATAGGGCTTAGATTCACTTTGTCTTTCCTTGATTGCTCACATCCTATCTGCCCACCTGTATTGTATCACAACTGTATTGGAGGAGAAGGTATAAGGTCCCTCCCCTCTGACCTTCTCCAATGGGTTTTTAGAAGGAGGCAAGGAAGGATGAATTGAGAAAGAGCCTAGCACTCACCTGTTACACATTCAGCCCTCTGCTAAACTCACTGACCTCCTCCTTCTCCGCATCAACCTCAGCAGCCAGCAGAGACAACTGTGTGAACTAAGTCAATCTAGCACGCACATAATTCCTTTTAAAAGGCATTCATTCTGCTAAACTGACTCCGATCACACAGTCGGCAGGTGAGTTATACGGTCGGTGGCGTAGGAAGACGTGAAAGGGGTGTGACTGTAGCAGAGGTAAGCTGCATGCGAGTTCTAGTAGCCACTGTGATGTCATCCCCCCGAGACTTGTAGTGTCTCCGGTCTATCGTGAATGTATCTACAGTATATTTTAATACCGTAAGCATCTCCTGCGAGTTTGTGCTGATTTGCTTAATTCTACAGTCTTCTACAGTGGTTGGCATGCTACCTACATACATGGAACTCATACATTACAGGGCTGCTCTGCAGTCCATGTAAAAGTAACACTTCACTGTGGTCACTCTCCAGGGTAGTGGTCCCGTGTGGCTCAGTTGGTAGAGCATGGCGCTTGCAACGCCAGGGTTGTGGGTTCATTTCCCACGGGGGGACCAGGATGAATATGTATGAACTTTCCAAATTTGTAAGTCGCTCTGGATAAGAGCGTCTGCTAAATGACTTAAATGTAAATGTAAATGTATTTCTCTCTTGCCTCCACTATCCGTACTCTACCCTTTCGGTTACAGTGGATGTGAGATGATTAATGGCATGCATGCCCAATGCAGACATACACTATGATTGGATTAGTATTGGCCATGTCCAATGAATAGGGATGAAACGGTTACCAGTTTCACGATAAACCACAATAAAATTCCCGATGATTATTATTACCATTTCAAATTATCATTAAAACTGTGTTTGATTACCACGGTTTGAAAAACTCACGGTAAATACTGTCCAGCATTAACCAACGTTAGCAACAGTCTGACGCAGGCACAGCACGCAACGTGGGTTTTGTTGTGTGTGAAAAAACATGGCGGAAGGCAGTGACTGCACTCGGGAGATTTTTCGGGCCTTCTAAGAGGACCAAATCTGAAGTATGGTCGTATTTTGGGTTTTACAAGAGTGCTGAGGGAAACTTAAATCGAAGATGGTCTCCCTGTCTGCAGAACATGCAAAATTAAAATAAATAAAAAATTTAAAAAATTTAAAATAATATTTATATCGCTGCGAAAGGGGGCAACCCTTCAAATCTCTTGAGTCATCTTCGTGACCACCACCCACTGCTTTATAGCGTATGCAAGGTAAGTTAACATTTTCCCCCATATTGAGCTCAAAGTTATGGTTTGTCTGTCCAACTGGCTAATAGCTTGTCAATAATGTAAACTGAAGCTTTCAGTGTTACCTACTCTTCTGCTACTGTATGCGTTGGGTGTCTGCAGCCTCTGCAGACTCCATTGCACACGATCACACGTTATGTAGTTTAGTCACCCAACCAACATATTTTGTTCAATTAAAATTCAGCAGATGTTGACTTGGTTGTAAAAGTGTTCCAAAAGGAGAAACACTACTCCTATATTTGTCAATTGTTGGGCTCATTGCAATTACTATCACTGTCTTCTTAAGACTCATTTGTATTTATGTAAATTGTGCATGGGGTTATTGCATATACAACACAGAAGATAGACTCTGTGTGTCTGTGTGAATAATAATGTAACACCCAAAATAATAATCTGTGTGTCTGTGTGAATAATAATGTAACACCCAAAATAATAATAATACATTTACTATTCCCTTGTTTAGAGTGGGAGTGCAGCAGGCAAACTCAGTGATGCTACCGGTCCCTCGTCTACAGTTGTGACAAACACTCGAGCAAGCATTTAAAAGGCAGGCTGTTTATGCACACACATCAAAACATGCTCAAGACCTCACTGTAGCCCTTTCATATTACATTGCAAAGGACATGATGCCATTTCATATTGTTGAGAGGCCTGGCTTTCTGAGGCTGATGAAGGTTGCCGTGCCTCACTACAAAGTGCCATCACCAACATTATTTTACAAGACTGAAATCCCAAACCTGTACAACCAGGTTCAAGCTGATGTTGGTAAAAGTTTGGCTCAAGGCACATGGTTTGCTGTAACTACTGACCTCTGGAGTGGTCAACCCTACATCAGCTTCACTGTCCATTACCTTACCCCAGACTGGCAACTAGAATCAAACTGCCTGGAAACACAGTTCTTCCCAGAAGATCACTCGGCTCACAACAGTTTTTTGAGAATATGCTGGAAGAGTGTGGGGGGGGGGGGGGGGTCAACAAAAACGACCTGGTCTGCATAACCACAGACAATGCAACAAACATGATCAAGGCTTTTGAAGAGTTCTGTGGCTTGGGTGCTTTGGCCATAATTTTAACCAGGCCATCTCAAAGGCTCTGAAAATTCAGAGTTGACACAGCAGTCAAGTCCTACTGTCATCTGGTCCAAGGCTTCTCACAGAGCTGGAAGAGAAAAAGAGAACTGAGAGAAAAGCAAGCTGCTCTCAACATGCCACAGAAGGCTCTGATCCATGATGTGGTGACTTGATGGGGATATACACAAGATGCTTGAGCATTTCTTCAGCCAACAGCAGCCAGTCTGTGCGACTGGCTGGAGAAAGAGGAACATGGCATCTGATGCCCAAGGATGCCAACATAAGTGTCATGGAGCAACTGTGCCAGCGCCTTGAACCTCTGAGAAAGTTTATAGATACACTTGCTTCAGAGACACGAGTGACACCGTTAGGCATCAAGCCTGTCCTGGACCACATCACCCATGATGTTCTGGTGGAAAAGGATGTGTGTCCAGGAGGAGGCCTTGAAGCTGGCAGCTGCACAAGTCAGAGAAGAACCACAAAGCACCAGCAGCGCCTCCACCACCAACATCCCCACAGCGGCATCGGAGGGGAAAGGCCTGGCTGGGTTGCTGAGAAAGATCACCGCTCTGCTGCCTTGTTGAGGTAAAGAGGGTCAGATCCCCCCCCAATCCCCCCCCCAGAGAGTGTTCAGTGCCAGCAGGCACATTGTCTCCCCTCGCAGATCACTACTTAAACCGGACAAAGTAAATATGCTGACATTTTCACATTTCAATCTCAAGTGAACAAAGACGCATACAAACAGGATGTTAGGCCACCAGCACCTGGTTTCTGTATGAAGGAGAGAACGGACATTTAATCAGCGGTGTTCATTTGATTTGTTTACACATTTTGTGTTGTTATTTTAATGTAAAGACCTGCACATTGGATGTGTTTACATATGGTTGTATTGTCCTTACATGCACATTGCTTTACTTGTGTTGCTTTTATATGCACATTTGATTTGCTTACTGAAGGTTGTGTTCATTAAAACCTGCAGTAGGGAAACTTTTACCTCATGGGTTGTGCCATCTTTAACATAACTGTTATTATTTTAATGTTTATGCACACAAGAAGTGCATAGTGCAGCTAATTTTATTTGTTGGTTTCAATATAAAACTTGGTGAAATGATTTCAGTTAAAAATATTTAAAAATCCTGTCTAGGAGCTCTTCGGACAATTGCTTCGACATCATGGCTTGGTTTTTGCTCTGACATGCACTGTCAACTGTGGGACCTTCTATAGACAGGTTGCGTGCCTTTCCAGATCATGTTCAGTCAATTGACTTGACCACAGGTGGACTCCATCGCAAGGATGATCAATTGAAACAGGATGCACCTGAGCTAAATTTCGAGTCTCATAGCAAATGGTCTGAATATTTATGTAAATTTTTTAAACATTTGCTAAAATTTCTAAAAACCTGTTTTTGCTTTGTCATTACTGGGTATTGTGTGTAGGTTGATTTCCCCCCCCCCCCTCTTCTATTTAATACATTTTAGAATAAGGCTGTCACATAACAAAATGTGGAAAAGGGAAGGGGTCTGAATACTCCGAATGCACCGTATATTCAAAAGTATGTGGACACCCCTTCAAATTAGTGGATTCGGCTGTTTCAGCCACTGTATAGTGTATCATAGGATGCCTCCTTTCCAACAAGGCAGTTTGCAAAATTTCTGCCCTGCTAGAGCTGCTTCGGTCAACTGTAAGTGTCGTTATTGTGAAGTGGAAACATCGAGGAGCAACACCGGCTCAGCGGAAGGCCACACAAGCTCACAGAACAGGATCGCCGAGTGCTGAAGCATGTAACCATCTGTCGAACGCCATCTGCCCCAATGCATTATGCCAACTGTAAAGTTTGGTGGAGGAATAATGGTCTGGGGCTGTTATTTAATGTGAAGGGAATTCTTAACGCTATAGCATACAATGACATTCTAGACAATTCTGTGCTTCCAACTTTGTGGAAGGCCCTTTCCTGTTTCAGCATGACAATGCTCCCGTGCACAAAATGAAGTCCATACAGAAATGGTTTGTCGAGATCAGTGTGGAAGAACTTGACTGACCTGCGCAAAGCCCTTACCTCAACCCCAACCCCATCGAACATTTTGGAATGAATTGGAACACCGACTACAAGCCAGGCCTAATCTCCCAACCTCACTAATGCTCGTGGCTAAATGGAAGCAAGTCGCGGCAGCAATTGGAGGAGGGGGGGGGGTTTCCTGCTGCTAGCTGCCTTTTTATGTAAACAATGTGGCTGGAAAACATTGGAATCGTATGCTAGCTACATTTAGTTTAGTTATATTATTTGTTGTTGTGAGAGAAATTCATCTAGCTGGCTAACATGGTAAGCTGATCTTTCTCTACCTTTACATCACGCTAGCTAGCTCTGTGGTTACTTGCTGTGCTAGCCAAATGTAACACCACCAGAACAAAACGGATAATGAAACAGGAAACTAACATTGTCTGATTATTTTGTTTAGTGGATCTGGTAGCAACAAGTCAATGTGTGTATATAACTATTTTCTTCTGTTTTAGTTTTTTGGGGATCAAGAAACACGAACTTGTGATTGCTAGCCAACTAGCTAGCTATAAGCGCTGGATGTGTACTGGTGAACCTCTTGGTTGTGTGTGTATTATAGAACGTGTTATTGTTTTGACAGTTGAAAGGATCTATTAAAAGAGACCGAACATTGAAGTAGAACTGGGCAAAAGACATGCTACAATAGGCAAATGTTAATGGGACATCAATGGATATTGGTTTGTTGAGAAAATAAATCCAGAACTGCTAAAACGTTTCCCACTTCTAATGAAATAACAATGAAGAATTGAATTAATAAGGAGATTTATACAACCTGGGAGCCAATTTCTTTTTCCATGTGGCCCCGGGCCCTAGGGGACATCTTGTTTTTGGAGAGCCAATCTTTCAGGGTACAGTGGAGACTCATTTTTCCTGACAACAAGAGCTATTCACATTTCAGAGAGACTCATGTTTCCTCCACTCACTGCCACTTCCAAGAACTGAGGACAGGATACAGGGATAATTAACCTACTCAAGCAGAGCCCTGTGCAGAGATACAGGGATAATTAACCTACTCAAGCAGAGCCCTGTGCAGAGATACAGGGATAATTAACCTACTCAAGCAGAGCCCTGTGCAGAGATACAGGGATAATTAACCTACTCAAGCAGAGCCCTGTGCAGAGAGTCTAATGCCAACCTCTCACCAGAAAAGGCTATCAACTAACCCAATCCTACTAAACATCACATGATATTATTCGTGCCACTATTGGCCAGTTAACAGCACAACAGATCTAATTTACTGAGATTTAGTTAAACTCCCTATGCATGGCTAACTTCACACAGCATGACTGACTGATAACATGTAGATATGCATCAACAAATCTGACAAATCAGTTATATGCCACAGAATTGAATACATTGTGTATAATTCTACGGTAGCCTATTAATAATACTGCAATCGTCATTGTACCAGGAATGCAGAACTGTGTCTGAATTCTTGTTCACATTGGCAGTTTGAAGGGACTCCAATCAACAAACAAAATATTGCATATACGATTTGAATCTTTTTCCTGCAGTCTGATATGCCAAGCCACATTTCAAACTCCCTTCGTTGGTGGTTTGAAGTCAGACACATCTTATTCCTGCCCATGCGACTTGAGTCTGTAAGGTCAAATCTGATTTACTTGCCCTCAACTGGTTTTTAAACTTACTTGGCATATCTTGATTCTTGGTAGTTACTCTGTTGGCAGTTTGCCAAGAACATGTGGTAGCTAACAAGCTTGTTATTTTTTTACAAACAAATTTGTTAATGTGCTAGAAAACTAAACTGCCATCTAGTTGCTGTGGCTAGTTAAAAAAGGACTTGTTATGAAAGATGGATCATCTCATCCTTTGAGGCTTTAAGTGTCCTTACACTTTGATTTTGAACATTCAAAGCCACTGGGAAACGTCCATGGCAGACTTTGTTGTCACCTTATCTTGCTACATATTTGTTGAGTGATAGGAAGCATGAGCACCACCCACCAATCCGGCTACACCACCGTGCACACACCTGTCGTTACTATGACAACTAGTGTAGCCATGTCAGCAAATGACTGCCATCTAAAACATACACAAATCCGATTTGGTTACTTGCTGTTTGGACAGTCAGGGCTGTTTAAAACCAGAGTTCAATCAAAACAACAAAAGTGTTTCTAGGATGTGCAAATTAAAGTATAAATTACGGGAAGTCCACCATAACGGAATTACGACTCCGATTTTTCACTTTAAAATGTATGCCAACAAAAAAACAGATTTCAATTTAACAAACTATGCAACTTTATGCACAATGACTGCTTTGAACAATTTACACGGTAAAAAAAAAAAAAAAAAAAACGTACTGGAAAAACTACAGATGCAAAGTTTTGTAACAGAATTACGGTAAAATCTCCCTCAGTTCTCCCTGTATATGCAGTTCTTCCTGTAAATGTGTTTTTGTAAAAATGTCCCTAGAAATTGTTAAAAGTAGTCTTTGATTTGTTCAACTTTGAAATGAATGGTTTTTGGAATTGCCCTTATACAACTACTTGAACAACATCCTAATGATTGAAACGATACAGCCTTTCCTCATTCTGTTGAGTTATATTTTACAGTTACAAAAATGTATTTGTTGCGAGTTTTAATAATGCGAGTTTGCTTGGAAGCAATTGGAGAAAGTGTGACAGACAGGTATGTTCGGTTAGAAATTGGCTAAACTCAGAGGTTAGCTAGACCGCCTGCAATAAGGTTAAATACTGCACATAGATAGGCTAAGCAGCAATAAAAAAAATCACGCTCCAAATTTCTGTTGAATTACAAAACAATTCTGAGAAATTGTGATTGCCTTCGAGGTAGCATACATTTGATTGGCATTTGAACCGTTGCAAACGCATGAGCCACACATTTGAAACACACCAGGGAATCCATGGCAATCGGAAAACTTTCCACCAAATGAAAAGCATGCTTATCTCTGATAATATAGCACTATGTTTCTTCTTACCCTTCAGCTGGAAATTCGTTTGATAAGACTTGGTGCCGCTGGGGCGGACTTGATTCCTTCGCTGCGTGCTCTGTTCGCGGTTAAACCGACTGTACTTGTTGTCTGAAGAACTTGAGGATGACGCGCCCGCTCTGTTGCTTAATTTTGCTCGTGCACGTTCCTGTTCTGAAATCAGGGAGTATTTTAACCAAAACTTCAGTGCACAACAACGCATTTAAAAACAAATCAAACAACCCTTTGACTGAGCTACAGGAGAGGATACATTTTTCTTTGCTGAATAATTCCCCATAGGCAGTACGTAGCCTCACACCGGAAATCCATCCAGCACATTGGGGACGACGAAATAAGAGAGCCCATTCATTTTAAATGAAGGGGGAACGAAGTTGGTTGGGAAGCAAAGTGGGCGGGGGACCGTGACCAGTTTAGGACCAAAATTTGAAAGCCGAACTTTTGTTCAATACATACATCGTGTACTCCGCGACATCGCCGTGCTATTGACCAATCGAAGCTCACGATAGCTTCCAGCCCCTACTGCATTTAGCCGGCGACAGGTAGCCCAGAGCTGTTGGACCAGTAACCGAAAGGTTTCTAGATCAAATCCCCGAGCTGACGAGGTAAACATCTGTTCTGCCCCTGAACAAGGCAGTTAACCCACTGTTCCAAGGCCATCATTGTAAATAAGAATTAGTTTTTAACTGACTTGCCTGTTTAAAAAAAAGGACACCTAGCACTATGTAGCCTGCTTCCTAGCACCAAGATGAGGGCGAAGCAAGCTTGCTATCTGCATTTATTGAATTTGGCCTTTACTATTATAGCACATAGAAACGCATTGAATAACACGTTATGATATGTAAAAAAAGAAAAAGAAGAAATCATGAGGAATAAGATTTTGAAATGTCTGTCCTATATCTAGGAGATATAAGAAAGCTCAGGAAATAAATATATTTTCTGGCACAAAAATGGTTCTGGGTTACCTTCAGATGAGTGGGGGTCGTAGAGCAGAACGGTGTGAGAGTGGGGTCATAGTTACTAGGCCAAACCAAAAACGCTACGTACGTTTTTGTGAGAAGACCGATTTTCGGGAAGGCCGGCACCAGCGATGTTCTAGATTGAGACGCAGCCCATGCAGATGTCTCTATTTTAAACTGACAGATTTTGATGGACATTTGTGTATTATGTTAATTAGATTGACGCATGTGTGCATCAATAGACTCTTATTAAGTATTTTAAGGACAACGTCCTTATTATGATAATAACTTATCAACCATCATATGCAGAAACAAAGAAGAAGAAAATGGATGGATGAGGACAAATCCCTTAATATGCTTCTGTCATGTCTTTTCAGATCAGTGCAGTTGAAGAAAAGGAGTCAATGAGAGGAGCCAAGGAGAGGAGCCAAGAAGAGTAAGACACTTAAGTCTATAGAGGCTTCTTAGGACAACCACGGGACTTGGGACATAACAGACCATGTTGATTCTTATTCATATAACTTAATCTATGGCTGTCCTTACAAACCTAGAACAGTATGATGCACTAAATGTGATGGTAGAATACAAAGTGCTGTCCAAGACAATTAAATTGATACAGATGGGATTATCAATATATCCAAAATATCCTTTGAGCAAGCAGTTGGTCAAATGTCATAAAATCCATGACACACAATCAGATTTAGCTTGTTATAGGAGTTTTTCAATCTTTATTTATACGTTTTCACCTTCATCATGTTTTGTGGGTTAACCCTATAGCTGATCAAAGGTCGTGCAATACATGTAGGTCAACATATAAACATCTACTACTGTAGGAGTCCTACATCTCTGGTTTGTCAGCTACTGTCTAGTTCTAGACCTAGGCTCTGTCCCAAATGGACCATATCCCCTATGAAGTGCACTACTTTTGACCAGGGCCCATAGTGCACATGGGCCTCGGTAAAATGTAGTGCACTATATAGGTAATAGGGTGAAATTTGGGATGAATCCCTAGTCTGTCCATCTACAAGTACTTAACTAGATTTGCCTGATTGAGCATAGGACTCTGCCTGATGTGGAGCTGCTGCCTGGATGCCATTGTGATGCTGCAACACAACGTCAACATTCTAACCCTAGCCCACTTACCTAGACTTATCCTGTCTAATCGTCTGCCTCTGATAACATTTAGAAAGTACTGTATGTTGTGGACATATGCCTAACTTGTCGAATGTAAAAAAAATACATGTAAAAAAGTGCCCGTTAGGAATGTTCTTCATGATTTTAGGGAATCACTCTTTCCTTGTTTTCACTCAAGAGGTTCACTGGTTTGAGGGATAGAATACCCCCCGTTCTCATTACAAAAGGGAATAGAATCAAATCAAGTTTGATTTGTCATATGCGCCAAATACAACAGGTGTAGACCTTACAGTGAAATGCTTACTTACAAGCCCTTAACCAACAATGCAGTTTTAAGAAAAAAAAAAAAAAGTTACAAATAATTAAAGAGCAGAAGTAAAATAACAATAGCAAGACTATATACAGGGGTTACCGGTACAGAGTCAATGTGCGGTGGCACCGGTTAGTCGAGGTAATTGAGGTAATATGTACTTGTATGTAAAGTTATTAAAGTGACTATGCATAGATAATAACAGAGTAGCAACAACATAAAATATAAAATGGGGGGGGGGGTCAATTTCAAATAGTCTGGGTAGCCATTTGATTAGCTGTTCAGGAGTCTTGTGGCTTATGACTGGTTAGAAGCCTCTTGGACCTAGACCTGGTGCTCCAGTACCGCTTGCCATGCGGTGGCAGAGAGAACAGTCTATGACTAGGGTGGCTGGAGTCTGAGAATGTTTAGGGCCTTCCTCTGACACCGCCTGGTATTGAGGTCCTGGATGGCAGGAAACTTGGCCCCAGTGATGTACTGGGCCTTACGCACTACCCTCTGTAGTGCCTTGCGTTCGGAGGCCGAGCAGTTGCCATACCAGGCAGTGATGCAACCAGTCAGGATGCTCTCAATAGTGCAGCTGTAGAACCTTTTAAGGATCTGAGGACCCATGCCAAATCTTTTCAGTCTCTTGAGGGGGAATAGGTTTTTGCCTTGCCCTCTTCACGACTGTCTTGGTGTGCTTGGACCATGTTAGTTTGTTGGTGATGTGGACGCCAAGGAACTTGAAGCTCTCAACCTGCTCCACTACAGCCTCGTCGATGAGAATGGGGGCGAGCTCAGCCCTCCTTTTCCTGTAGTCTACGATCATCTCCTTTGTCTTGATCACGTTGAGGGAGAGGTTGTTGTCCTGGCACACGGACATGTCTCTGACCTCCACCCTATAAGCTGTCTCGTCGTTGTTGGTGATCAGGCCTACCACTGTTGTGTCATCGGTAAACTTGATGATGTTGTTGGAGTTGTACCTGGCCGTGCAGTCATGAGTGAACAGGGAGTACAGGAAGGGACTAAGCACGCACCCCTTGAGCACTCCCCCGTGTTGAGGATCATCATGACGGATGTGTTGTTACCTACCCTTACCACCTGGGTGCGGCCCGTCAGGAAGTCCAGGATCCAGTTGCAGAGGGAGGTGTTTAGTCCCAGGCTCCTTAGCTTAGTGGTGAGCTTTGAGGGCACTATGGTGTTGAACACTGAGCTGTAGTCAATGAATAGCATTCTCACATAGGTTTTCCTTTTATCCAGGTGTGAAAGGGCAGTGTGGACTGAGAATCTAGAAAAGTCTTGTGTGGTTAACCTGTCAGATGTTAAGTCCCCTATATGGGGGACTTTGAGCGGTTCTGGACCGTTCCGACTGACATTGTGGTGTACAAAGCGCTCTGTGAACGCCATATGGTCCTGTGCCTTATAGTGGCAGACAGCTCCATCTGTTTGCTCTCTCCTAGGCTAGTGGCAACACTTCCACATTTATTACATATCCAAAGAAATTTGAAGAACTGACTGGTTGGAATCAAATCATATCAAATCAAATTTTATGTGTCACATACACATGGTTAGCAGATGTTAATGCGAGTGTAGCGAAATGCTTGTGCTTCTAGTTCCGACAATGCAGTACAAGTGGCTAGTGATACATGTATTACATAAAGATGGCAAGATGCAGTAGATGATATAGAGTGCAATTTATACATATACATATGAGATGAGTAATGTAGGGTATGTAAACATTATATTAAGTGGCATTGTTTAAAGTGGCTAGTGGTACATTTTTACATAATTTCCATCAATTCCCATTATTAAAGTGGCTGGAGTTGAGTCAGTATGTTGGCAGCGGCCACTAAATGTTAGTGGTGGCTGTTTAACAGTCTGATGGCCTTGAGATAGAAGCTGTTTTTCAGTCTCTCGGTCCCTGCTTTGATGTACCTGTACTGACCTCGCCTTCTGGATGATAGCGGGGTGAACAGGCAGTGGCTTGGGTGGTTGTTGTCCTTGATGATCTTTATGGCCTTCCTGTGACATCGGGTGGTGTAGGTGTCCTGGAGGGCAGGTAGTTTGCCCCCGGTGATGCGTTGTGCAGACCTCACTACCCTCTGGAGAGCCTTACGGTTGTGGGCGGAGCAGTTGCCGTACCAGGCGGTGATACAGCCGGACAGGATGCTCCCGATTGTGCATCTGTAGAAGTTTGTGAGTGCTTTTGGTGACAAGCCGAATTTCTTCAGCCACCTGAGGTTGAAGAGGCGCTGCTGCGCCTTCTTCACAACGCTATCTGTGTGGGTGGACCAATTCAGTTTGTCCGTGATGTGTACACCGAGGAACTTAAAACTTTCCACCTTCTCCACTACTGTCCCGTCGATGTGGATAGGGGGGTGCTCCCTCTGCTGTTTCCTGAAGTCCACAATCATCTCCTTTGTTTTGTTGACGTTAAGTGTGAGGTTATTTTCCTGACACCACACTCCGAGGGCCCTCACCTCCTCCCTGTAGGCCGTCTCGTTGTTGGTAATTAAGCCTACCACTGTAGTGTCGTCCGCAAACTTGATGATTGAGTTGGAGTCGTGCATGGCCACGCAGTCGTAGGTGAACAGGGAGTACAGGAGAGGGCTCAGAACGCACCCTTGTGGGGCCCCGGTGTTGAGGATCAGCGGGGTGGAGATGTTGTTACCTACCCTCACCACCTGGGGGCGGCCCGTCAGGAAGTCCAGGACCCAGTTGCACAGGGCAGGGTCTCGAGCTTGATGACGAGTTTGGAGGGTACTATGGTATAAATGCTTAGCTGTAGTTGATGAACAGCATTCTCACATAGGTATTCCTCTTGTCCAGATGGATTAGGACAGTGTGCAGTGTGGTTGCGATTGCGTCGTCTGTGGACCTATTGGGTCGGTAAGCAAATTGGAGTGGGTCTAGGGTGTCAGGTAGGGTGGAGGTGATATGGTCCTTGACTAGTCTCTCAAAGCACTTCATGATGACGGAAGTGAGTGCTACGGGGCGGTAGTCGTTTAGCTCAGTTACCTTAGCTTTCTTGGGAACAGGAACAATGGTGGCCCTCTTGAAGCATGTGGGAACAGCAGACTGGGATAAGGATTGATTGAATATGTCCATAAACACACCAGCCAGCTGGTCTGCGCATGCTCTGAGGACGCGGCTGGGAATGCCGTCTGGGCCTGCAGCATTGCGAGGGTTAACACGTTTAAATGTTTTACTCACCTCGGCTGCAGTGAAGGAGAGCCTGCAGGTTTTGGTAGCGGGCCGTGTCAGTGGCACTGTATTGTCCTCAAAGCGAGCAAAAAAGTTATTTAGCCTGTCTGGAAGCAAGACATCCTGGTCCGCGACGGGGCTGGTTTTCTTTTTGTAATCCGTGATTGACTGTAGACCCTGCCACATACCTCTTGTGTCTGAGCTGTTGAATTGTGACTCTACTTTGTCTCTATACTGGGACTTAGCTTGTTTGATTGCCTTGTGGAGAGAATAGCTACACTGTTTGTATTCGGTCATGTTTCCGGTCACCTTGCCCTGGTTAAAAGCAGTGGTTCGCGCTTTCAGTTTCACGCGAATGCTGCCATCAATCCACGGTTTCTGGTTTGGGAATGTTTTAATCGTTGCTGTGGGTACGACATCGTCAATGCACTTTCTAATGAACTCACTCACCGAATCAGCGTATTCGTCAATATTGTTGTTGGACGCAATGCGGAACATATCCCAATCCACGTGATCGAAGCAGTCTTGAAGTGTGGAATCAGATTGGTCGGACCAGCGTTGAACAGACCTGAGCGAGGGAGCTTGTTGTTTTAGTTTCTGTTTGTAGGCTGGAAGCAACAAAATGGAGTCATGGTCAGCTTTTCCGAAAGGAGGGCGGGGGAGGGCCTTATATGCGTCGCGGAAGTTAGTATAACAATGATCCAAGGTTTTTCCCAGCCCTGGTAGCACA
This sequence comes from Salvelinus fontinalis, assembly GCF_029448725.1. NCBI lineage: Eukaryota > Metazoa > Chordata > Actinopteri > Salmoniformes > Salmonidae > Salvelinus > Salvelinus fontinalis. The sequence goes on from NC_074696.1 coordinate 21,502,779, forward strand.
ATCGATATGCTGATAGACTTTAGGGAGTTTTATTTTCAGATTAGCCTTGTTAAAATCACCAGCTACGATGAATGCAGCCTCAGGGTGTGTGGTTTCCAGTTTACAAAGAGTCAGATAAAGTTCGTTCAGGGCCATCGATGTGTCTGCTTGGGGGGGAATATATACGGCTGTGATTATAATCAAAGAGAATTCCCTTGGTAGATAATGCGGTCGACATTTGATTGTGAGGAATTCTAGATCAGGTTGAACAGAATGACTTGAGTTCCTGTATGTTGTTATGATCACACCACGTCTCGTTAATCATAAGGCATACACCCCCGCCCCTCTTCTTACCAGAAAGATGTTTGTTTCTGTCGGCGCGATGCGTGAAGAAACCAGCTGGCTGCACCGACTCCGTTAGCATCTCTTGAGTGAGCCATGTTTCCGTGAAGCAGAGAACGTTACAATCTCTGATGTCTCTCTGAAATGTTACCTTGCTCGGATTTCATCAACCTTATTGTCAAGAGACTGGACATTGGGGAGTAGTATGCTAGGGAGTGGAGCGCGATGTGCCCGTCTCCGAAGCCTGACCAGGAGACCGCCTCGTCTGCCCCTTTTACGAGGTCGCTTAGGGTCGCCGGCTGGGATCAGATCCATTGTATTGGGTGGAAGGAAAAACACTGGATCCGTTTCGGGAAAGTCATATTCCTGGTTGTAACGATGGTGAGTTGACGTTGCTCTTATATTCAGTAGTTCCTCCCGACTGTATGTAATGAAACCTAAGATTACCTGGGGTACCATTGTAAGGAATAACACATAAAAAAACAAAATACTGCATATTTTCTTAGGAACGCGAAGCGAGGCGGCCATCTGTGGCATCCTATGACGGTGCCACGTTGAACGTCACTGAGCTCTTCAGGAAGGCCATTCTACTGCCAATGTTTGTCTATGGAGATTGCATGACTGTGTGCTCGATTTTATACACCTGTCATCAACGGGTGTGACAGAAATAGCCGAATCCACTAATTGAAGGGGTGTCCACATACCTTTGTATATATAGTGCATAATGAAGCAACAAATTGCTACTTAATTTCAAGATTTTTTAAAATTATTTATTTATTTTGTTAATTAAATTAATTACTTTGAATCAAATAACCTTCAAAGACTACATTCTGCAGGGCCTTTGGAGTGGCACAACAGTCTGAGGCACTGTCTGAGGATCTCTAGCAACTCCTCGTGTTGGGCTGGTCGCTAGCCGAAGGGTTTTTTCTCTGACACATTGATGTGGCTGGCTTCTGGGTTAAGCGATCAGTCTGTCAAGAAGCAGTGCGGTTTGGCAGGGTCGTGTTTCGGAGGATGCGTTCCTCTCCCGAGTCCGTAGGGGAGTTGCACTGAGGAGACAAGACAGTAACTACAAATTGGGGAGAGAAAATGGGTAAAAGTACAAAAAATAATAATCATAATTTTTGCACACCCTCATGACAGTGCTATTTGCTAATAATGTCCCTCTTGTGCATGTCATCATTAAGGCCTACCTTCCTTACAAGGGTAGGGCTTGCACTAATCCATTTCATGACGGCATGTAGCCGTAGAAGTCAGATCTGGAATCCTTCAACATGGTTTGCTTCATTAACTGTATAATAAAAAGACAAACCCACAAACTGATATCAACCTTTTATTTTATTTCAATTTATTAGCAAATGATTACCACACAGGTTATCTCAGATGTGAGTGATTTTCCTATTTCTAATAGTATTGTGTGTCATACAGCATAAGGGCCTCTTGTTGGCCGTAGATGGCATTATGTCATTATAGGGATATTTGGATTACAGTTTCCCAGCCCAATGCAAAGGTCTACAGTGCATTTTGGTCGCATATACTCCTAAATATTACGCTATGCGACTTGAGATTTGAATGTGGCAGCACCAGTACGCCTAGAAAAAAATCACCCAGAAAATAATTGTTGTAATTATTACTTCACTGTCCCACAGCCTCTGAGTGCCATAAGGAATAAAATCACGCAAATTCGTGACGTCATGCGTTCACCATTACTACAGCGAAACGGCTTCTTTCTAGCCCAAACCGTTCAAATCGTATGACCCACAATACCACCACAACGTTTCTTTCTTCCTATCGCAGGTTGGCAGGACCGCGTTTTAAGTTCATAAAGCGTGTAGCGGGCCGTTCTTAAACTACTCACCAGCCGCTAACCATGTTCAGTCATGTTACAGCATTAGCTAGCGCAACCTGGTAACCACGGATGATAGTTATCATTATCTTTGTTGTAATTTTACCAGTAGTATGCATGCAACACTTGGTGGCATAGAAAGAAAGGGAGAGCTTCTTTGAGAGATGCATATAGGCCGAATGTAGGCTATATCTCAATCTTACAAATAGATTTTTCTGGTGCTCCTGAATCCTGTATATTGTAATTGCTGGCAATTCTTATCATTTATACCTTAAATATTTTTCATTATGCTCCTTAGAAGAACATGTGATCCTTGAAACAAATGTCAGCATAGAGCCCTGCATTGCATTAGTCCCCACAGCATGAGAGCTCATTCTTCACATGCAGTTCAGGTGTCACATGGGCTGGCCAGCCATGGGTGGTAGCAAAATAGGTACATATGAGGGCAATGCACGCCAGCAGTTTCCAGATGGGATTGTAGCTGTTGAATGGCCTCCAGACATGTGGCAGTCTAGTGGGAGACTGATGGTGGAGTGGACCTATCGAGGACAGTTCTGGGAGATTCAGGGTGGCATTGACATTAGAGAGGTGTGTTGGTTCAATGTGGTGAACACCTGTCTTATGAGCTTGTCATCATCTGTAGTTGCATCCTCCCCATATACCACAATGTCACCAACTCAACATGTACGGCAACTCCAGGGCAGACAGCCAAGATAATAAATATTCATATTGATATTTCAGCCTATTGTATCTCTCTGTTTACAGGTCCATATTCCCAAGATGCATTCATATATCTCATTGCTGTTTGGTTGTGTATGTAGAGTAGATAACTGACTACCGGTACTAGTATTCCCGAATTCTAGCAATAGCAGAGCTTGCAATAATTATTGTTTTATCTTTATTTAACTAGGAAAGTCAGTTAAGAACAAATTCTCATTTACAACGATGGCCTACCCCGGCCAAACCCTAACCCGGATAATGCTGAACCAATTGTGCGCCGCCCTATGGGACTCCCAATCACGGCCGGTTGTGATACAGCCTGGAATCAACCAGGGTCTGTAGTGACGCCTTTAGCACTGAGATGTAGTGCCTTCGACCGCTGCGCCACTAAGGAGCCCAAGTTGCCAGTTGCCTGAGGGAAGCTACAGTTTTGACGAGCTGTCGTCGTGGAAAAATCCCAGAGGCCAGAGGACGTTGCTATGAAAACTCCTTGTATTGTATCATTGAGGTCTAAAGTCCATCTCCGGCCCCCTAATGCCAGTCATGGGACCCCTGTTCCCGCAGCTGCTATGCTATCCATGCCAGCTGGGCAGCAGAGACGTAACCCTAAGTGTCCCATTTATTTTGTCTAAACTGTACCAAAGTTGTCTGTAAACACAGACCTAGGAGCAGTGTCTAAAGGCAGCTTTCTACTCCTTCCAAATCCTGACTGCTAAGCAAAATAATTATGGGATTTCCTGCAAAAAAAGCCTCCCCGTGTTGCCTCCTCCAAAATACAAAAATATAATTTGATGGAGGTAACCACTCGAACAAACTTTGTAAACTCTATGATCCATACCTCCCAGAGAGACAACTGGTTCCTGACCTTTGGGATCAGGTCATAGTGACATTATCAACATTAGTGATCAGTGGGGTCAGAAAGGGAGGTCAGCCTTTCATTCTTGTGGGACTTTCCCTATCTAATTTGACTTTGGGGTTCAATGAATTGTCATATCTGTCTGATCTCATCTTTCAGGGAATTAGTGACTGCTGTCCCTCACCGAAGACTATTAAGAAAGTCTGTGAAGAGTAGGCTAGCTTCCATGGCCTTTACAGATTAATTCAGTGTATTCAGTGTATTCAGTGTGTTTAAGGACTCAAATGCATTGCATTATGCAGAATAAAAGTGAATACAACAGCACAAAACAGATGTTAAACCTTATTTATGATGACCCTACTAAACGTTCCTAAGAGTAAATAAGAATTATGGTGGGCCCATGATGTTTACATTTTTATTTTAGTATCGATAGTCAAAATAATGAGGTTCAATGAACCACAGAATGGAGTGGGTCTGAACAGATACAGGAAACTGCCCTGCCTTCTGTATGTTCACAGACAGATTTGACAAACATTTAATAATATATATATTTATTTTGTCATTTTTTGGGGTCTCAACTTACTGTTGAGAGTTAGAATAATATAATACACAATTTTGAAACTTGGTTGTGCATCAGCAGTCACTCAATTAGCCCATGTCAGCTAGACATACATTTGTAAAATTAGTAAACGTAAATTAGTCTCGTGACCAGCTATCTAAACTTTTAGTAAGCATGGTCGAATTACTGACCATGGTGGGGCCCATTGTTCAGTTATCATATTAAAAACAGCAAACATTTGCCTCCACTCAATGGCAAAATGTGTAGAATTGCGGGGAATTAGCTGAAAAAATAAAGGCAGGTAATTTAAAGGTGTTTTTTCTCAGGTAAAGGTTGACCTCATTTAGGTGACCCTCAGTAGCCGTCTAGTCTAAAAGTGTTTCTTCCCAGTGTCAAAGTTCAACGCCTATCAGCTACAGGTTAGTGGTTGTCCCAAACCATTGATCTAAGGTTGACATTTTTACATCATTTTTTATAGAATGGTTTTAGGATTGAATTAGTGTAGGATAAGCTGATCCTACATCTGTAGTTGGGAGCTTGAGGTTACATCTAAACTCTAGTAATTGAGGAGATTTGCAGAATGTTTCTTTGTTTGAACAAATTAGAAATGCATTAACCAGTTATGCAATCAGTAATCCTGTTTATTTCAGGAAAATTAGAGTCAACCTGGCTGGAAAATGCTGCATAGTCAGAAGTTTGGCCCATCTGGGAAATGTGACTAAAACATGTGCTTAGAGCAGGTGAGCTATTCAGTATTATAAACTGGGTGGTTCAAGCCCTGAATGCGGATTGGCTGACAGCTGTGTTATATCAGTGCTGCTGATGATGTTGATGAAGATAATGATGTTTCTTACAGGGTGGTCGAGGTATCAAGGGCCCACAGGGAGCCGTTGGCAAGAAGGGAGAGAACGTGCGTGAACAAACTAACTTCACACTTGTATTTCACACTATGGTCTGTTTTCTGCTATTATTACAATTTAGAAACTCGGTGGTTCGAGCCCTGAATGCTGATTGGCTGACAGCTGTGGTATATCAGACCATATACAACGGGTATGACAAAACATTTATTTTTACTGCTCTAATTACATTGGTAACCAGTTTATAATAGCAATAAGGCACCTCGGGGGTTTGTGGTATATGGCCAACATACCACGGCTGCAACGACTCTCGTTGGTGGTAGAAAGATTAGACTAAGGCGCAACGTGGAAAGTGTTCATGATTTTAATTCCAAAAAAACACTCAAACAAAATAAAAAACAAAAATGCACAGTTCTGTCAGGCAACAGTAACTAAACAGAAAACAAGATCCCACAACCTAATGGTGGGAAAAAGGGCTGCCGAAGTATGATCCCCAATCAGAGACAACGATAGACAGCTGCCTCTGATTGGGAACCACACTCTGCCAAAAACAAAGAAACAGAAAACATAGAATTTCCCACCCGAGGCACACCCTGACCTAACCAAACATAGAGAATAATAAGGATCTCTAAGGTCAGGGCGTGACAACGGCTAAGGGCTGTGTCCAGGCATTGCGTCGTGCATAAGAACAGCCCTTAGCCGTGGTATATTGGCCATATACTTGGGCCTTATTGCTTAAATGTATAACTGTTTCCCCAAATGGTGGCTGCTGTCTAAAGACTGATAGCCAGTGTGTGCTGCATGTGTTTTGAATGTGATAGCAAACAAACAAAACAGGACAGTAACATTCACCACAGAACAATGAAAAGAGAGATTAAAACATTTGCTGTTAAATGGAAATGTTATAAACAGAGAGCCCATTGTTTTTATCATTAGACATTGTTTTGATAAACATTCTGGAATGTTCTCACCCTCTACGAGCCAAAGGTATGTTGGCCCTTGCCAAACTGAAGAAACAAAATAGCAACCATATTTCCCCATTCCAGAGAGGTACATCACATAACAGGATCACCAATTTTAGTCAACATTCAAATAGCTCATAGTTTCCAGGATGTCACTAAGCCACCTTTGTCACATGTAGGCTACATTATAGATACAATTCATAACCTGCTTTTATACAATGGGAAATGGGGGTATAGGAAACATTGGAGATATTTGGCACACCATCGCTATTAGGGACCAACATGTATAAGTCTATTGTCTGGGTAGGTCAATAGTCTTTCAACAAATCACCTCAGTAATTCATAATTTCATGTGTTCTGTAATTTTGCTATACAGACTCATCTATTTTTATGTGAACACCATCCAACAATAAAGACTTGAGGTCACTATTTTCTAAATCAGCTTCCCTAGTGACAATGACTGACTGCCGTCACCTACTGGTAGAATTTTACAATGCACAAAACAGATAAGCAATTCACTGCCTTCTTTCATGTCAGAGGCAATGGCTCAGACAATGACAGGGTTTAATGATTGGTGTCTTAAAGCAACAACAAAAAATCCTATGACTGAAATTTAAGTCGATCTCAAATTGATTGTCTCGGGTCAAGTTAACCTCCCCTTTTATGTAAGACAGTCATGACTATCATGCTTTTAGGGAAAAAGGTTCATTTTGTACATGTATTAAACTGCGAGTTTGACCAATTCCAGTCCTCTTGCTTAGGTGGTCCGGGATCCTTATGTAGAAGGACCCCCCTCAGACGATCTCCGCAGGTGAAGAAGCCGGATGTGGAGGTCCTGGTCTGGCGTGGTTACACGTGTTCTGTTGTGAGGCCGGTTGGAAGTTCTGCCAAATTCTCTAAAACAAAGTTGGAGGAAGTTTATGGTAGACAAATTAACAATAAATTCTCTGGCAACAGCTCTGGTGGACATCTCTGCAGTCAGCTTGCCAATTGGCGTTCCCTCAAAACTTGAGACATCTGTGAGATTGTGTTGTGTGACAAAAACTGCACTTTTTTAAGTGGCCTTTCATTGTCCCCATTACAAGGTGCACCTGTGAATGCTGTTTAATCAGCTTCTTAATATTCCACACGTGTCAGGGGGGGTGGACTATCTTGGCAAAGGAGAAATGCCCACTAACAGGGATGTAAACTAATTTGTGCACAAAATGTGAGAAAATAATATTTTTGTGCATATGGAACATTTCTGGGATTTTTTTTTTTTCTCATGAAACATGGGACCGACACTTTACATGTTGCGTTTATATTTTTGTTCACTGTATTATTCACTCAAAACATTTGAATTTGTTTCTATTAAAAAGTATGTCATTGACCTTTTAAGACGATGTTGCCACTTTAAGAGCTCTGTTGCGCAGCTGCTCCTAAACCAAGCTTGAAGCTCAGGTTGTAAAACGAAGCCATACGCGCAACTGAAAGAGTAGAGAAATAAACGTATTAACAATGTAAAACTGGGAGCCCCATCTTTAACAAAGGCCAAAACTGCTTTCAAAAGTGTTTCCCCGCGACTGCATTAAGAATTGTTGTGCATTAACTGTTAACCTCCAATGGCTCTTGCAACTTGAATGCGTCTGAGAGGAATATTTATCTCACATAGAACAAACAAGCCGACTATGTAAATGATTCCATTATGGGGTTGTCTGAGTTTGTTTTAATAACACTTGGAAGTTACATCCTGAGTGGTCAAGTACAGGCTTTGAATTATTTTGCCAGCAGCTGAAGTAGCCTAAACACACCGCTGTCTGAGTTGAGCGCTGCTGTGCTGCGTATTATAGACTATTTAATTCCCTTCATCTGAACAGCAGAGTGTCACCAACACATGTATTTTATTTTTAATTAACCTTTATATAACAAGGCAAGTCAGTTAAGAACAAATTCTTATTTACAATGACGGGCTACCAAAAGACAAAAGGCCTCCTGCGAGGATGGGGGCTGGGTCAAATTTTTACATTGTTTTTATATATATATATATAAATTTAAGACAAAACACACGTCGCGACAAGGGAGACAACACAACACTACACAAAGAGAGACCTAAAATAACAACACAGCATGGTAGCAGCACAAAATATGGTACAAACATTATTGGGCAAAGACAACAACACAAAGGGCAAGAAGGTAGAAACAACAATACATCAGGCGAAGCAGCCACAACTGTCAGTAATAGGTCCATGATTGAGATAAAACTGTCCAGTTTGTGTGTTTGTTGCAGCTCGTTCCAGTCGCTAGCTGCAGCGAACTGAAAAGAGGAGTAACCCAGGGATGTGTGTGCTTTGGGAACCTTTAACAGAACGGATGTGGAGGATGAGGGCTGCTGTAGATATCTCAGATTGGGGGGAGTGAGGCCTAAGAGGGTTTTATAAATAAGCATCAACCAGTGGTTCTTTCGACGGGTATACAGAGATGACCAGTTTACAGAGGAGTATAGAGTGCAGTGATGTGTCCTATAAGGAGCATTGAGGGCAAATCTGAAGGCCGAATGATAAAGAGCATCTAGTCGCTCGAGAGCACCCTTACCTGCCGATCTCAAAATTATGTCTCCGTAATCTAGCATGGGTAGGATGGTCATCTGAATCAGTGTTAGTTTGGCAACTAGGGTGAAAGAGGCGCGATTACAATAGAGGAAACCAAGTCTAGATTTAACTTTAGGCTGCAGCTTTGATATGTGCTGAGAGAAGGACAGTGCACCGTCTAGCCATACTCCCAAGTACTTGTATGAGGTGACTACTTCAAGCTCTAAACCCTCAGAGGTAGTAATCATACCTGTGGGGAGAGGGGCATTCTTCTTACCAAACCACATTACCTTTGTTTTGGAGGTGTTCAGAACAAGGTTAAGGGTAGAGAAAGCTTGTTGGACACTAAGAAAGCTTTGTTGTAGAGCATTTAACACAAAATCTGGGGAGGGGCCAGCTGAGTATAAGACTGTATCATCTCTATATAAATGGATGAGAGAGCTGCCTGAGCTATGTTGTTGATGTACATTGAGAAGCCTTGGGGTACTCCCTTGGTGACAAGCAGTGGCTGAGACAGCAGATTTTCTGATACACTGCACTGTTTGAGAGAGGTAGTTAGCAAACCAGGCCAAAGACACCAATACTCCTTAGCCAGCCCACAATACTGGAATGGTCTACTGTATCAAAAGCTTTGGCCAAGTCAATAAAAATAGCAGCGCAACATTGCTTACAATCAAGGGCAATGGTGACATCATTGAGGACCTTTAAGGTTGCAGTGACACATCCATAACCTGAGTGGAAACCAGATTGCATACCAGAGAGAATACAATAGGCATCAAGAAAGCCAGTCAGTTGATTATCGACAAGTTTTTCCAACACTTTTGATAAACTGGGCAAAATAGAAATAGGCCTATAACAGTTAGGATCAGCTTGATCTCCCCCTCTAAATAAAGGACCAACCGTGGCTGCCTTCCAAGCAATGGGAACCTCCCCAGAAAGGAGAGACAGGTTAAAAAGGTCAGAGATAGGGTTGGCGATGATAGTGGCAGCAACCTTAAAGAAGAAAGGGTCTAAACCATCTGACCCAGATGGTTTTTTGGGGTCAAGTTTCAGGAGCTCCTTTGGCACCTCGGACTCAGTGATTGCCTGCAGGGAGAAACTTTGTAGCGGGGCAGGGGAAAAAGAGGGAGAAGCATTGGGGATAGTTGCATTAGAAGGGGTGGGAGATGAGGAAATGTTGGACGGGTAAGGAGACATGGCTGAGTCAAATAGGAATCGTGACTTAATGAAGTGGTGATTAAAGAGCTCAACCATGTGCTTCTTGTCAGTAACAACCACATCAACATTAAGGGACATGAGCAGCTGTGAGGATTTAATCTCCAGGCCTTTAACCATTTTCCAGAACTTCTTAGGGTTAGACCCACAGAGAGAGAACTGCTGCTTAAAGTAACTAATCTGGCTTCTGGATGGCCTGAGTGCACTTATTTCTCATTTGCCTGAATGAGAGCCAGTCATCCTGAGTGTGAGTGTGCCGAGCCTTTCGCCAAATGCGGTGGAGTAACTCTGCAAGATCGTGGTCAAATCTGTTTTTAATTCTCATTTTCTTTATGGGGGCGGGGTTAACTATATCACTGAAAATATAAAAAAAGAAGGTCCAAGCGTCTTCGACAGAGGGGATCAAGCTGATTCTATACCATTTTACAGAGGCCAGTTCATGAAGGCATGCTCATTAAAGTTTTTTAGCAAGCGACTATGACAAATCAGGACAGGTCGTTTCACTGTGCAGCCATTACGAACACAGGCTGTAAAACAATGATCAGTGAGGTCATTACAGAAAACACCAGACTGATACCAACAGTTGAAGTCGGAAGTTTACATACACTTAGGTTGGAGTCATTAAAACTCGTTTTACAATCACTCCACAAATTTCTTGCTACAAACCATTGTTTTGGCAAGTCGGTTAGGACATCTACTTTGTGCATGACACAAGTCATTTTTCAACAATTGTTAACAGACAGATTATTTCACTTATAATTCACTGTATCACAATTCCAGTGGATCAGAAGTTTACATACACTAAGTTGACTGTGCCTTTAAACAGCTTGGAAAATTCCAGAAAATGATGTCATGGCTTTAGAAGCTTCTGATAGGCTAATTGACATCATTTGAGTCCATTTCAGGTGTACCTGTGGATGTATTTCAAGGCCTACCTTCAAACTCAGTGCCTCTTTGCTTGACATCATGGGAAAATCTAAAGAAATCAGCCAAAACCTCAGAAAAAAAATTGTAGACCTCCACAAGTCTGGTTCATCCTTGGGAGCAATTTCCAAATGCCTGAAGGTACCATGTTCATCTGTACAGACAATAGTATGCAAGTATAAACACCATGGGACCACCTGACCAGGTCCTAAAACAACGGGACTCCCTAAATCTTTCTCAGATTACCAATCCCACAAGGTACGACTCCAAACACCCAGAAAAGGCTCCTCTCTTTGTTATCCTCACAAATAATCCTTATACAGTTGAAGTCGGAAGTTTACACCTTATCCAAACACATTTAAACTCAGTTTTTCACAATTCCTGACATTTAATCATAGTAAAAATTCCCTGTTTTAGGTCAGGTAAAATCACTTTATTTTAAGAATGTGAAATGTCATAAAAGTACAGAATTATTTATTTTAGCTTTTATTTCTTTCATCACATTCCGAGTGGGTCAGAAGTTTACATACGCTCAATTAGTATTTGGTAGTATTGCCTTTCAATTATTTTATTTGGGTCAAATGTTTCTGGTAACCTTGCAAAAGCTTCCCACAATAAGTTGGGTGAATTTTGGCCCATTCCTCCTGACAGAGCTGGTATAACGGAGTCAGGTTTGTAGGCCTCCTTGCTCGCACACACTTTTTCAGTTCTGCCCACAAATGTTCTATAGGGTTGACGTCAGGGCTTTGTGATGGCCACTCCAATACCTTGACTTTGTTGTCCTTAAGCTATTTCCCACAACTTTGGAAGTATGCTTGGGGTCACTGTCCATTAGGAAGACCCATTTCTGACCAAGCTTTAATAACTTCCTGACTGATGTCTTGAGATGTTGCTTCAATATATCCACATTTTCCTGACTCATGACATTTTGTGAAATGCACCAGTCCCTCCTGCAGCAAAGGACCACCACAACATGCTGCCACCCCCTTGCTTGGTGTTCTTTGGCTTGCAAGCCTCCCCTTTCCTCCAAACATAACGAAGGTCATTATGGCCAAACAGTTACATTGGTTTTATCAGACCAGAGGACACGGTGTTTATACTTGCGTACTATTGTTTGTACAGATGAACATGGTACCTTCAGGTGTCTAAAAATTGCTCCCAAGGATGTACCTGACTTGGAGGTCCACATTTTTTCCGAGGTCTTGGCTGATTTTTGATTTTCCCATGATGTCAAGCAAAGATGTACGTAGTTTGAAGGTAGGCCTTGAAATACATCCATACCTCCAATTGACGTCAATTAGCCTATCAGAAGCTTCGAAAGCCATGACATTTTCTGGAATTTTCCAAGCTGTTTAAAAAAGGCAGTCAACTTAGTGTATGTAAACTTCTGACCCACTGGAATTGTGATAGTGAATTGTATGTAAATTTGCAACTTCAACTGTACATGTCATCTCAAAACCAGCCTCCCCCCTGGAGACTTCTATTGCAGATCTACGCTGACCTCAAACTTCTCCAGAATCAAAACGACAGAAATCTGGCACATTGACAGAACTTTAACCCCAGAACAGTTATCTTCTGGCAGAGTTGTAGTCTATGGTTACTAGTCATGAGCCATAAGTTACAACTGTGTTAGTGCATCGCTTTGTAACAAAACTCAGCCCAGACAGAGGGGGTGGTAAAATGAAGCATATAAACCTTTATTGAACAGCTTCTCGGAAAAAATATTTACAAAGTGAATATACAGCAAAAGACATACTGTTCAAGGGATTCAAGTATGCAACCATTGGGGGGAAACCAGTTTCATGGGAGGGAGAAGAGGGGAAAGGGGGCTAGACAGTTAACAGAACAGCCATGCACCACCTTGAAAATACATGTCTGACAAGTGATTATATGGGTGGGGGAGAAATAAATCAAGATTTCATATGATCCACGGTGTTCATTTTCAAACATAACTATATCGACTGAGGAACTAGTCCCTGACAGTTTTGGATGAGGAATAGGTCCATGAAAAGAGACAAATCACCCATCCCCTTATTTCCACATCCTACCCATTTCGCCACATCCTCCTCAGTCCCTTTCCTAGTAAACAATGTTGTCCTATCACTAAAATATGTCCCAAAGCACAGGCGTTCAACCGACTGCTCTGCACTAAAACTATGGCTAAACATTGTAAATGTCAAAAAAGTACAGAGGGGCGAGAGAAGAGACGGAGAAAAGTCTTGAGGCAGGATGGAGGTCGAAGGTCAGGGGGGGCCACAGGGGACATCAGCTGGGCAAGGAAGGGGTGCTACTGCGCCTCATCCTCAGGACAGGAGTGCCAGGTCAGCCTCTCCTCGTAGAAGGAGATGACCACCTGAGGGCAGCGGGTGTTGGCCTCCCGGGCCGGGACTAGGTCTGCCTCGTCCGAGTCTTTCCTGAAGAGCCATGGGACAGTGGTTGGTGTTTACTAGTGGCTACTGATCCAAATAATAAGGTTGACCTATTCAGCTAGTAGCACTATTCAGTATAATTAAGTTCAGGTGCACATTATAAAAATAGAATGTGAAGTTCCCGAAGGCAGTCATTTATGGAGGTGAATATCGTTATAAAACAGGGAAGATATTACATGTGGCTTGGGCTCTGCAACAATGAAAAGGGGGTGATATTTAAGAGGAACAGCACAAGCTAGGCGGCTATGTTTTACAATTTGAGACTCACCACTTCATCAAGAACATAAGTTCTCCACTACTGTCGGTTGCGCCGATGATCCTCTCTGGGTCCAGGCTCCTGGCAAAGCCCCGTGGCTTGTCACTCTGAAACACACACAGTACAGAAATAAACGACAGCTTCCATGCAACCCACCTGGCAAATCGGAACATACTGATAACCATTGCACACAGACTAGCCGACAACACCACCCTACAATGATTTTAACCACTCACCACATCCTTCTTCTTCTTGGCTTTGTTTTCCTCTGTCTCCGGCTCATCTGTTGAGGACTTCCTCTTGTTGGAGTCAGGCTTTTCTACCACGTTCTTCTGGGCTTCAAGGAAGGCCGAGATCAGCTCAGGACAGTCCAGGTTATCCTCTGGCTCCCAAGTGTTATCCGCTCTGAAAGGAAAGAATAGTCACTGGATATTTCTACAAAAGACCATCAGCATGCTGCTAAGAAGGGTAACACGTGCTCTAGAAATGCAGCACACTATTAACATTTTTCAAGTGAGCTATACCTGTAACTAAAATGGCAGTCAAATTCAATTCACAACTCAGATTATTTAAACTAGCTAGGTTCTGCAAGATAAGCATGCCACAGACAAGCACGACCCCATATCAGGGAAGCACTTCCAGGCCATCAAGGCGGTGGGCCTGGGTCCCCGGAAACTGTGCACTCACTCTGTAAATCCTTTCCACTTGAGGAAAAATTCCACCTTCCCATTGACGATGCGCTGGTCCATCACCTTCTCCACAACATACTCCTCTGGCGGCTCTGCCTCCAGGACCTCCTTCTTGCCTTTGCCATTCTGCTTTTTACCCATGTTTGGCTGCGAAACAAGAGGGGAGGAGGTTTTCATCTTTTTAAAGAGACGAATTTGGGTTTTAATAACATGAGACCACCTGACACAATGTTTACACAGGTTATTGTCCAGAACAGGGTTTCCCAAACTCAGTCCTGCACCCGTCCCCATGCATGTTTTGTTTTACCCTCTAGCACTACAGAGCTGATTCAAATAACCAACTCATTCAAGCTTTGATTTTAGTCAGCTGTGTAGTGCTGGGGCAAAAAACAAAATGTGTACTCAGGGGCCACCCCCAGGACTGAGTTTGGGAAACCCTGGTCCAGAATATCAATACAATAATTAAAACACTTGTAGTTTGCTGTACGCCCACAATAAACTGGCCAGTGAAAACCTCTAAGTTAAAACAGGGGGGGGGGGGGTTCAATTTATCATAGGAACGGGATACAAAATAAGACAAGAGTGTGCAGACCCCTCGGAGCGGAGTGTATCCAACTGGATAATACATACACGAGCGCTCAAAAGTTTGGGGTCACTTAGAAACGCAAAGACGTTACCTGTACATTTTCCACCACCCAATTAAATACCACTTTATTTTCCATTCCAACCCGTGTAGTTACAATTATTCCAAGTTGACAAGTTTTTGAAAAGCACATTTTTTGTTCATTAAAATAACAAATTGATCAGAAATACAGTATAGACACCGTTGATGTTGTAAATGACTATTGTAGCTGAAACAGCTGATTTTTTAAATGGAATATCTACATAGGCTTACAGAGGCCCATTGTCAGCAACCATCACTCCTGTGTTCCAATGGCATGTTGTGTTACCTAGCCCAAGTTTATCATTTAAAAAAGGCCAATTGATCATTAGAAAACCCGCTTGCAATTATGTTAGCGCAGCCGAAAACTGTTGTCCTGATTAAATAAGCAATAAAACTGGCCTTTGTTTAGACTAGTTGGGTATCTGGAGCGTCAGCAGGTTCGATCACAGGCTCAAAATGGCCAGAAACAAAGATTTTTGTTCTGAAACTCGTCTATTCTTGCTTTGAGAAATTAAGGCTATTCAATGCAAGAAATTGAAGATCTCGTACAACGCAGTGTACTACACCCTTCACAGAACAGTGCAAACTGGCTCTAACCAGAATAGAAAAAGTGGGAGGCCCTGGTGCACAACTGAGCAAGACGACAGGTACATTATAGTGTCTAGTTTGAGAAACAGATGCCTCACAAGTCCTCAACTGGCAGCTTCATTAAATAGTACACGCAAGATACCAGTCTCAACATCAACAGTGCAGACAGATGTGACTCCAGGATGCTGGCCTTCTGGGCAGAGTTCCTCTGTCCAGCGTGATTTATTTTGCCCATCTTAATCTTTCCTTTTTATTGGCCAGTCAGATTTGGCTTTTTCTTTGCAACTCTTTCGTGTCTTTGCTTATTTTAGCAGTTCTTGACATAATATGGACTTGGTCTTTTACCAAATAGGGCTGTTTGTATTAGAGGTCGACCGATTAATCGAATGGCCAATTTCAAGTAAATAACATTGGGTAATCAACATTTTTGGACACCGATCTTGGCCGATTACATTGCACTCCACAAGGAGACTGCGTGGCAGTCTGACTATCTGTTATGCGAGTGCAGCAAGGAGCCATGGTGCTAGCTAGCGTTATACGTATCTTATAAAAAAATAATCAATCTCAACATAATCACTAGTTAACTACACATGGTTGATGATATTACTAGTTTATCTAGCTTGTCCTGCGTTGCATATAATCGATGCGGTGCCTGTTAATTTATCATTGAATCACAGCCTACTTCACCAAACGGGTGATTTAACAAGCGCATTTGCGGAAAAAAGCATAATTGTTGCGCGAATGTACCTAACCATAAACATCAATGCCTTTCTTAAAATCAATACACAGAAGTAAATATTTTTAAACCTGCATATTTAGTTAAGAAATTCATGTTTGCAGGCAATATTAAACTAAGGAAATTGTGTCACTTCTCTTACGTTCATTGCACGCAGTCAGGGTATATGCAACAGTTTGGGCCGCCTGGCTAGTTTGCGAACTACTTTGCCAGAATTGTACAAAATTATGACATAACATTGAAGGTTGTGCAATGTAACAGGAATATTTAGACTTATGGATGCCACCTGTTAGATAAAATACAGAACGGTTTCGTATTTCACTGAAAGATTAAAAGTTTTATTTTCTAAATTATAGTTTCCGGATTTGACCATATTAATGACCTATGGCTCGTATTTCTGTGTGTTGTTATAATTAAGTCTATGATTTGATTAGCAGTCTGACTGAGCGGTGGTAGGCAGCAGCAGGCTCGTACGCATTCATTCAAACAGCACTTTCGTGCGTTTGCCAGCAGCTCTTCACCATGCTTCAAGCATTGCGCTGCTTATGACTTCAAGCCTATCAACTCCCGAGATTACGCTGGTGTAACCGACGTGAATAGGCTAGGTAGTTAGTGGGGTGCGCGCTAATAGCGTTTCAAACGTCACTCGCTCTGAGACTTGGAGTGGTTGTTCCCCTTGCTCTGTGGAGCGATGGGTAACGATGCTTCGAGGGTGGCTGTTTGAGCCCAGGTAGGGGCGAGGAGAGGGACGGAAGCTACACTGTTACTGGCAATACTAAAGTGCCTATAAGAACATCCAATAGTCAAAGGTATATGAAATACAAATGATAGAGAGAAATAGTCCTATAATAACCTCACCCTAAAACTTGTTACCTGGGAATATTGAAGACTCATGTTAAAAGAAACCACCAGCTTTCATATGTTCTCAGCAAGGAAGTTAAACGGTAGCTTTTTTACATGGCACGCATTGCACTTTTACTTTCTTCAACACTTTGTTTTTGCATTATTTAAACCAAATTGAACATGTTCCATTATTTATTTGAGGCTAAATTGATTTGATTGATGTATTATATTAAGTTAAAATGAAAGTGTTCTTTCAGTATTGTTGTAATTGTCATTATTACAAATATATATATATATTTTTTAAAAGGCCAATTAAATCAGTATGTTTTTTTTTGCGGGTCACCCAATAATCGGTATCGGCGCTGAAAAATCGGCCGACCTCTACTTTGTATACCACAACACAACTGATTTTCTCAAACGCATTAACCTCTTGACGCCAGGGGTCAGATTTATTTTTTATTATAAATAACCTTCCCAAGGTAAACTGACTATTTCTCAGGTCCAGCTCGTAGAATTTGCATATAATTTACAGAAAACACTCAAGTTTCCAAAACTGTCAAAATATTGTCTGTGAGTATAACAAAACTGATTCTGCAGGCAAAAACCTGAGAATCTAACCCGGAAGTGATATTAAAAAAAATAAAAAAAAATAATCTGTTTCCTGACCTGTCTTTCCTCCATTTAACTTCTTGCGACTACAGGGGGTGCTGTTTTCTAATTAGCATAATTGCATTACAGACTAAACGGCTTCCTACTAAATTCTTGCTCGTACAATATGCATATTATTACTATTATTGGATAGAAAACACTCTATAGTTTCTATAGGCGTTGGAATTTTGTCTCCGAGTGGAACAGAACTCATTCTACAGCAATTTCCCTGACATGGAGTCAGATTTCACACATTTTGGCCCCCGATCTGGAGTCAGTTTAAAGGCGACTGTGAACGCTATCAGGATACGGACACTGCTTACGTCTTCCCCTGGATGCCTTTACGTGATGACGATTTGAATGGCATCGATTGCGCAATCACAGCCACTATAAATGAAAAAATCCTGTAGGTAGGAACTCTTTTCCAGCTGCACCGGATGCGCGTTGGACACCGCGCTGCTCTTTTTCCAAACATTAGTGTAGGCAGTAATATTTATCCTGTCATGTTTTTACCCGTTATAGGTGTTAACAGCATCATAAGGTAGTTAATTTGAACCGTTGTATAGCAATTTATATCCTTTTAGTGCGATTTTGAGGCATTGCTTTGATGTGCACTTTGACGCGCTGGGCACATTTCGGGGTCCCGGTCATACGTTAGTGGGCATTTCGACGGACAAGTGGAATCTTTCGACCAAAAGAAGATTAGACCCAAGAAAAGATTCTTTGCACAAGATTCTGATGGAAGAACAGCTCAAAGTAGGAACAATTTATTATGATAAATCGTGTTTCTGTCGAAAAATGTTAATGGCTTATGACGCCATCTTTTTAGACGTAGCTTCGCTTGGCGCAAACTGTATTGAAAAGTAAGGATAATTTAAAAAATGTAAATCAGCGATTGTATTAAGAATTAAATTGTCTATCAATCGCTGTCCACCCTATATTTTTTAGTCACGTTTATGAGTATTTATGTATACGACTAGATCACTGTCTAATATGGCGCACGACATTGTCTGACCAGCTGGGCAACTTTTGTCATTGTCTAACCATGATTTTGGTGGCTAAATATGCACATTTTCAAACAAACTGTATATGGATTGTGTAATATGATGTTACAGGAGTGTCATCGGAAGAATTCTGAGAAGGTTAGTGAAAAAATTAATATATTTTGGCGATGATATGATATCGCTCTCTTTGGCTAGAATCAGTGCTCGGGTAACGTTTGCATATGTGGTATGCTAATATAACGATTTATTGTGTTTTCGCCGTAAAACACGTAGAAAATCTGAAATGTTGTCTGAATTCACAAGATCTGTGTCTGTCCATTGCTATGTGCTGTGTATTTTTAAGAAATGTTTTATGATGAGTAAATTGGTAATACAAGTTGCTGTCTCTAGTAATTCTAGGAGCTTTGGTGAGATTTGTGATGCTGGCTGCAATGGCAAACTATGATTTATAACTGAAATATGCACATTTTTCTAACAAAACCTATCCTATACCATAAATATGTTATCAGACTGTCATCTGATGAGGTTTTTTCTTGGTTAGTGGCTATCAATATCTTAGTTTAGCCGAATTGGTGATAGCTACTGATGTTGAGAGAAAATGGTGGACAAGAAAAATTGTGATTTTTGCTAACGTGTTTAGCTAATAGATTTACATATTGTGTCTTCCCTGTAAAACATTTTAAAAATCTGAAATGGTGGCTTTATTCACAGGATCTGTATCTTTCATTAGGTGTCTTGGACTTGTGATTTAATGATATTTAGATGCTACTATTTAATTGTGACGCTATGCTAGCGATGCTAATCCGTGTGGGGGGGGGTGGGGGGTGATCCCGGATCCGGGGTAGATACTCGTGAAAGGTTAAAGGGGTATCAACCAGATTCCTTTTCAAATGGCTTCCTCAGGCTGTGACCAGGCTTTAGACAGTTTCAATCAAGTTTATTTTATATAGCCCTTCGTACATCAGCTAATATCTCGAAATGCTGTACAGAAACCCAGCCAAAAACCCCAAACAGCAAGCAATGCAGGTGTAGAAGCATCTGCATTGCTTCAGGCTTTTATTTTGAAAAATGAACTAGATTTTTCAAAGGTAGTCAGATGTCCTCTGAATAGTTCCAGCGCGCGAGAGGGGAGCGCTCCATTTTCTTTCTCTCTCTTATTGAATAGGTTACGGTCTAAATATTATAGATTATGTTTGTTAAAAACAACCTGAGGATTGATTATATAAAACATTTGACATGTTTCTACGACCATTACGGATACTTTTTGGAATGTTCGAACGGAACGAGGCTGTAGTTTTCTGAACATAACACGCAACCCAAACGTTTTTTCTTTCTTATAAAAGTAATATTTATCTAACAAAAAGAACATTTGTTGTGTAACTGGGAGTCTTGTGAGTGCAAACATCCGAAGATTATCAAAGGTAAGCGATTCATTTTATTGCTTTTCTGACTTGTGACCAAGCTAATATAAGGCTAACTGTTCTAGCATTGATTGATACTCACAAAAGCTTAGATATGCTTTGCAACGAAAGCAAAATCTATTATCAGATACGATAGGTGGATTAACAACAAGCTAAGCTGTGTTTTGGCATATTTCACAATAAATATTTTTTGTAATATTTTGCGCCCTGCAATTCAGCGGTTGTTTAGGAAAATTATCCCGTGAAAGGGATCCGTGCGCAGAGAAGTTAGGGAAATAAATTCCACGAATTAAGGCACACCTGTTAATTGAAATGCATTCCAGGTGACTACCGCATAAAACTGGTTGAGAGAATTCCAAGAGTGTGCAAAGCTGTCAAGACCAAAGGGCGGCTACATAATATCAACTATATTAATTTGTTTAACACTTTGTTACATGATTCCGTATGTGTAATTTCTTAGTTGATGTCTTCACTATTATTCTACAATATAGAACATAGTATAAATAAAGAACCCTTGAATGAGTAGGTGCCCGCCCCCCCCCCCCCCCCAATCTAAAACCAAAGATGCGCCCCTGCTCATAAATTTGGAGAAAAACTACCTCAAACGTTTCAAAAATGCTTGTCATTTCCCCCAGAGGATGTCATTATCCTCCTGAGGAAGATGGGGTGGCCAATAAGCTGTGCACTTACATTAATATTTTAAATGACCAGTACAGGTCCACACCATTCTGTTGGGGTAACGTAAACTCATCCCATTCCGTACAAATGTGCGTAACCGCGACATTCAAACGAGGCTACAAAGAAAACTAATGGGACTGTAGCGACGTCAAAGTGGGGGGGGGGTGAACTAGGTTTCTATTCAAGCGTTGATCGACATGGTAATGGCTCTATAGTATTGGAGAAAGGGTGAACAAAAAAAACTGACCCCCGTTACATCTTGACTTGTCGTAACGTACGTACAACTATTTCTGTATTACAATCTCTCTCCACCAGGTGTAGCACTTCTCTTATCGTTTAAAAACAAGAATTGAACAGTGACGTGTTGAGGGATACCTAGTCATTTTTTTCATCATCATTGCATGCTATCATCTTTCTCAAAACCGCTGTTAACTTCTAAGATCGCTTTAGCACCGCCCTAAAAACCGATTCAAATTCGACACAAACCTTCAAATAGCTATGTAATGACACATTATATAAACTCTATATAGTGTTTCGTTTACATTTTAGAGGCGATAAGTTGGACAGATGAAGTGAAAAAAGCAATTTTCCCACACGACATCTGTCCTTCTCACTACCACGCATTAGTTTTGCTTCATCACCCGCCATTTTTAAAAAGACCCGAAATGGCTTATTGCCTGCTTGAATTATGCAGAAACGGGCAGTGTTTAGGTCATGTAATCGATTTTGTTGGAAAGGAGAGAAATTGTGCTTTACAATGGTATTGACATTACAGTTGATCTGTAAGAATTACGTTTTATGGGCGCTAAAATAAGGGAAATTGTACGGACCAAGGCGATGCACGAGTTTACGTTACTCCCAAACCATTCCAACACAGAAAAGCTTCTTTTTAACATGGTTACGCGATTACCATCTTTTGGAAATAAAACGATTTCACTCATACCGCAAATAATTATTGGTAATATTCCATAGAAATCTGGAAACACTGGACAGTTACTTTAAAGCTTAAAGTAGTGATACCTCTGTCCCAAATATAGCATTTCCCATCGTTCTGTTATTATCCCTACCGAGCTATTAACACGTGTCTCTCTTCAAGTCGGTAGTTGCCAAGCAACATTAGATCATTCGATCAAAATGCTCAAAGTGGAGGGAATCAGAGCTCGTGCGCCTTGCACTTCACCAATATCCTCGCTAACAAAATAACTGTTAGCTAAACAAAGGGCACACAGGTCGTCATTTTATTATCGGTAACGTTTGCTAGCTATATTAAATTATAGACGTTTAAGCGCACATAATCTAACTTTATGCACAATCCGTTGAGCCCCCCTCCCCCAAAGCCATTTTTTTCAGGCCTAGTCTAATGCCTGTATTGATTTTGCTAGCGAAGTAGCTACTCAATTTAATATGGATGTTTAACTAACGTTCACTAGAAAATAAACGTTACTTTCTAAACCATATTGTAGCTATATTGTCTAAACTTTTAATTTTACTCATTACGATCTATCCTGATGCTTAGTCACGTTACCATGCCATCTACCTCGTACCTCTGCACATTGATCTGGTACTCCTGTATATACAGTAATACATTATTGTATTTTGTTCCTCGTGTTACCATTCAATTTTGCATTGTAGGAAAGTGCTCGTAAGCAAGCATTTCACCGTAATTCTACACCAGCGCATGTGACCAAATTTGATTTGATTTGAAACAACCGGCGGGAGCTTAGCCAACTAGGTAGTGTGCCAACATTAGCTAGCTAAATAAACGTTTGTTATCCAGTTATGGTGGGAACGTTAGCTTGCTAGTTAAGTGGAATTGAACTATGTTCACTAACAAGCTTCCAGGTGCTTATCAGACGTGGTTTAACAAAGGCCGGACAAATTGTGATTGCAAGGCCCAAAACCTGCAACCTGAACATAGTTACACTAAGTTACCTAGTTGATTGGTCAGTGAGAATTAGACCTTCCTTTCCTAAAATGGCAGCTAACTCACAAGTTACATAAGCGTTCTAGCTAACACAATGGAATCACTTTGTCAGTGTAGCTAACTAGCTAAACTGTAGCAGGTTGGCTACTGGTGGCTAGCATGACCGTGCGCTAAAGCAAAATAAAGACGACACATATGTATCACAGCAATTATAAGTGTACAGCCTATACTTTGCATAAACATTTGACGTTGGATCTTGAGGGACTCACCTTGCAAATCAAGAAAAAGCTGATGCAGAACGTACGACGGAAAAAGGACAGGCAGCTTCGTTCTTACCCGCGTGCGGTGCAGAATATATGTTGCAGCTGCGCGCGCGCCAAAAATAACCTCCCTTTTCTACGGGTGCCGCAAGGGTAACTAAACTTCCTTACGTGGTTGTTTCAAAATAAATGTTCATGGATGAATCCAAACGCCAGAAAAGAGCTTTAAATCCACATCGTGTAAAATGCACCCTCCGAAAACCTAATGAGATACAACGTAATCGTTTTACCTTTAAGTCAAATAATATAAATCAATCAAATGTTATTAGTCACATACACATGTTTAGCAGATGTTATTGTGTTGTGAAATGCTTGTGTTTCTAGCTCCAACAGTGCAGTAATATCTAAAAAGTAATATCTAACAATTTCACAACAATACAATTTGGTCTGAACCTGGTTTCCCAAAAGCACCTTAAAAAGAAAACTCCACCCAAAAACTGTCTTTTGGTATTTGTTTCATTACTCCATTGCTGACATTGTCCCAAAATGTTTTACTTGTCAGCAATCAAGTTTTCAAACTACACTACAGTGCATTCGGAAAGTATTCAGACCCCTTTATTTTTCCCACATTTTGTTACAATACATACAGCCTTACTAGTTAAATATATACATTTTTTAAATAATCATTCTAAAATGTAGTAAATATAATATTTAATCATACAGACAATACCCCAAAATGACAACTTAAAAACAGTTTTTTATACATTTTTGCAAATTTATATAAAAAAAAATGGAAATACATTTACATAATTACTCAGACCAACTGCAGTTGGTACGACATAGGTCTCACCAGTCATAGCCATAGATCACTATCTAGGCTCTGGGCCTCACAGTATCCCAGAGGGAAAAATCATCTAATGTAACTGGATTGAAAAGAGTTGTGTGAGAAAATGGTGCTATAATTTGAGAACTGAAATACTGGTGGTTGTTGTTACTGCATATCCTTGGATATTCTGCAATAATTGGCAGTTGAGACTGTTCTGTAATTTTTTTTTTTTCATTGCAATTCACTACAAAGCTGTATTCAGCTTAACTCAATACTTTGTTGAAGCTCCTTTTGCAGCGATTACAGCCTTCTTGGGTATGATGTGGCACACCTGTATTTGGGGAGTTTCTCCCATTCTTCACTACAGATCCTCTCAAGCTCTGTCAGGTTGGATGGAGAGGGTCGCTGCACAACTATTTTCAGGTCTCTCCAGAGATGTTAGATAGGATTCAAGTCCAGGCTCTGGTTGGGCCACTCAAGGACATTCAGTCTTACAAATCATGACCAATCATTTGAATTTACCACAGTTGGACTCCAATCAAATTGAAGAAACATCTCAAGGATGATCAATGGAAACAGGATACACCTCAGCTCAATTTCAAGTCTCATAGCAAAGGGTCTGATTACTTATACTTAAGTTATGTTTTTTACACATTTCTAAAAACCTGTTTTCGCTTTGTCATTATGGGGTGTGTGTAGATTGATGAGTAAAAATAAATAATTAAATCCATTTTAAAATAAGGCTGTAACACAAAATGTGGAAAAAGGTTAGGGATTTGAATACTTTCTGATTGAAATGTATATATACAAAAGTATGTGGTCACCCTTTCAAATTAGTGGATTCGGCTCTTTCAGTCACACCCGTTGCTGACAGGTGTATAAAATCAAGCATTCAGCCATGAAATCGCCATAGACAAACATTTGGCAGTAGAATGGCCTTACTGAAGAGCTCAGTGACTTTCAATGTGGCACCGTCATTGGATACCACCTTTCCAACAAGTCAGTTCATCAAATTTCCAGAGTTGTGCAGCGGTCTAAGGCACTGCGTCTCAGTGCTAGAGGCGTCACTACAGACCCTGGTTCGATTCCAGGCTGTATCACAACCAACCGTGATCGGGAGTCCCATAGGGCGGCGCACAATTGGCCCAGTCGTCCGGGCTGGGTTTGGCATGGGTAGGCCGTCATTGTAAAAAAAGGATTTGTTCTTAACTGACTTGCCTAGTTAAATAAAGGTTACATTTAAAAAAGTAGTCCACACAAGCTCACAGAATGGGACCGCCAAGTGCTGATGCGCATAGCGTGTAAAAGTTGTCTGTCCTCGGTTGCAACACTCACTACCGAGTTCCAAACTGCCGCTGGAAGCAACGTCAACACAAACACTGTTTGTTGGAAGCTTCATGAAATGGGTTTCCAGGGCCGAGCAGCCGCACACAAGCCTAAGACCACCAAGCGCAATGCCACACGTCGACTGGAGTGGTGTAAAGCTCACCGCCATTGGACTCTGGAGCAGTGGGAACGCATTCTCTGGAGTGATAATTCACTTTTCACCATCTGGCAGTCTGACGGACGAATCTGGGTTTGGCGGATGCCAGGAGAACGCTACCTGCCCCAATGGAAGTGCCAACTGTAAAGTTTAGTGGAGGAGGAATAATGGTTTGGGGGTGTTTTATAAGGTTCGGGCTAGGCCCCTTAGTTCCAGTGAAGGGAAATCTTAACGCAACAGCATACAATGACATTCTAGACGATTCTGCTTCCAACTTCGTGGCAACAGTTTTGGTAAGGCCCTTTCCTGTTTCAGCATGAAAATGCCCCCGTGCACAAAGCGAGGTCTGTACAGAAGTGGTTTGTCGAGATCTGTGTGGAAGAACTTGACTGGCCTGCACAGAGCCCTGACCTCAACCCCATTGAACACCTTTGGGAGGAATTGGAACGCTGTGAGCCAGGCCTAATCACCTAACATCAGTGCCCAACCTCATGAATGCTCGTGGCTGAGTGGAATCAATGTTCCAACATCTACTGGAAAGCATTACCAGAAGTGGAGGCTGTTATAGCGGCAAAGGGGTC
Source organism: Salvelinus fontinalis (assembly GCF_029448725.1). Taxonomy (NCBI): domain Eukaryota; kingdom Metazoa; phylum Chordata; class Actinopteri; order Salmoniformes; family Salmonidae; genus Salvelinus; species Salvelinus fontinalis. The sequence goes on from NC_074696.1 coordinate 21,528,636, forward strand.
CCCATGATTGCTCATGATTTTGGAATGAGATGTTCGACGAGCAATTGTCCACATACTACATGACATTGGGTTTGTAACTTTCAAAATCTTCCCCTATGATGCATTTTCCATCATATGATGCAAAATGTATCATACAGAGATTACTTCTGTATTTTGAAAGTTACATATCTTTTAAACTTGATTGCTGACAAGCAAAAACAATTTGGGACTATGTCAGCATTGGAGTAATGAATCAAATACCAAAAGATAGTTTTTGGTTGCAGTTTTCATTTAAGGTTAAGTTCATCAATAGAAGCATGAAACCAAGCCCTGCTCCAGTAGAGTAGCCTGTGTGTATATTGAGAGTGAGTCTTGAGGTGGGCTATGCCGTCGACAGGATTACACATAGAAGTGTTCAGACCAAAGACCCAACACAGACAACTTAGTTTTCTTAAACATTTAATTTTTTTTCTTAGGAAATAACCATATCACCAAGAACATCATTAGTGCCCTTAGAAAAAGGAGATTTAAGTCACATAACTCAGTTTAACATCCTGCCCCGTACAGCTTTAACACAAATCAATCCCAGTCGAGCAAAGCCATGTTTATATATAAAACAATAAAGAAAAAAACGTTTTTTATTTTATGGATTTGTAAAAATTAATTCAGCCTCATTTACTGGAACACACATGGCAATCAGAAAACACACAACTAAAAAAAAGTGCCAAAAAAATAAAAAATAAAAATACAATTAGAAAATGAAAAGATCTGTTCAACCTGGGAATCGGATTGGTTTTATCCAAGGCAAAACTAACTTCTGAGACGTAAAGAAAATCTTCAATGTTTATTGAAATAAAGACTACAAATGTTTTCACTTGCTTGATGTAGGTACTATATAGCCTACCTCCGACTTTCTTGTATAACTCTGCACAGTATACTTTTTTCTGGTTTTATCTTTCAGTACAAATTTTCTTCAATCTCAGAGCATTTCTCAAATAATACATAAACACATACAACAAGCACACTTGACTTCGGAACACAAAAGTGGGTGAAGGCATTGTTTCAAGAAGTTAAGGAGGGTTAGGTCAGTTGCCCTTGTGTTCCCCAACCACCCATCCCCCCATGGAATAAAAAAAAGGTCTCTCCCAAAATCAGCCCAAACCATCCATATAAATCCATTGTAGTTGTGAGGTAGAATGAAAACCATCAAACTCAAAGCCCCGTTTCAAAATATCAGAGGGAGGAAGCATACAGCGCTTAAGAAAAATAAAAATGGAATAAAAATGTATAAAAAGTGATCATACATAAAGCAATATCTACATCTATGCATCACTTTAAAAATAAAATGTAAAGTCTCAAATGTCATATTTCAAATGACATGTCAAGCACGTCACCAGTTAGATTCAGTTTTGAAAGAATTTCAACTTAAAACTCCAGAACTAGGATCTATGGAGGAACATTGGTCTTTAGAACGTTAGAAATATTTATCAATAGATGCCCAAAAAACTACTATCAATTTCCAGTTGAGGTTAAAGGCCCAGTGCAGTCAACATTCTGTTTTTCCTGTGTTGTGTATCATATTGTACAACAGCTGATGAAACAACACTATAAGTGTGAAAAAATGTAATCAGTGTTATTTTCTCATAGATGCTGGTTGAAAATCTACACAGGACCTTCGACATCAGCAAGTTTTGCATGGGTGGAGTTTCAACTTGCCTGGTGATATCACCAGGTGTTAAATTAGTTAATAGACCAACAAATTGAGTTCCAAACCGCTCTGCCAATAACAGCTAGTTTTCAGTGCCCCCCCCACTCAGACCACACCCAGACAGTCCAAGCAAAATTCTTGCCAGCATTTTAATGGAAAACTATTACAGTAAGGTACTTCATTGTCACGCAGAAATTATTTGATATAAAAAAAAAAGTCTGCATTAAGCCTTTAAGCTATATAATTGAAATTCCCTTTCTTTTTAACTAGCCTATATTTTATTTTAGTTGGAAATATTACAATTCTCCTTGTAAGAAATGCTTTAAATGATAAAACTCTTTCATTTATATAGCAAGAAACCATTAGAGTCCAGTGTTTGAGCTACGTTTCTTTTTCCAGAAAAAAAAATCTCCATCATTCACACATAATCCATAATATTTGTATTTACATGCACGTTTTTGGGTTTAAATTTTTTCTGCGTTTCTGTCCTTTTAGGCTCCCAAGGTCGGAGAGTCCGGACAAGAAGGAAGAGAAAGATCCGGAAACACAGTCACATGACCAGAATCTGGCCCATAAGTTCAGAGAAAACAATAGCACATCCTTAAAACTTCAAGTCCCAGCATCAAGGCTTCTTCTCCTTCTTCCTCTTGTCCGTTTTACCTCCAGCTGTCGTCGAGGCAACACCAGGCCGCCTGATCTGCTGTACCACGACCCTCCCATTGGCCCCACACTGCAGGGTGTATCTCTCTGGGGTCAGGGGTCGTCCAGAGTCGTCCCTCAGCCTGGAAAGGACGTCCCTGGAGAGGTGCTCCATGCGATGGCCTGCAGCTCCCAGAGCCTTGGTTGTGTGCTGCCTCTCCCTGAGCAGCCGGTTCCTCTGGGCCTGCAGCCTCTCCACCTCCTCCTGGAGCCCTGTGATGGCATCCAGCTTGCGCTTGCGGCAGTTCTGTGCCGCCAGCTTGTTCTTCCCTCGCCTCCGGATATCCCTCAGGAGGGTGACCTGGGCTGCAGATAGGCCACGCCCCTCCAGCAGCTCCAGGAATTCCTCCACAGGCATGCTGACGATCTCTGTTGCCGAGAGCGGGACGTGCAACGCCCGGGCGCGGAGTTCGTCGCGGCTAAGCTCTCGATCTTCGTAATCCTCCCCGTCATCGTCTTCGTCGCTGAAAGGCTCCTGTTTGATGGTTTTGTGGGGGAATGTGGTGGCTGATGGGTGGGAGAAGGCTGGGGTGGAGTAGCTGTGGTCGTGCCACACACTCTCACTGAGGTCCACAGGTGACCATGATGTGTCGTAGTCGGCAATGTCCTTTGAAGGGAGGGAGTCCGCCTCGCTGCTGTAGCCCGTAGCTCCGCCCTCGTCCTCACAGAACGAACTGGAAGACGCTGACGACACCTCTGACGCACCTGGGAGTCAAATGTACATAGGAATATGTAAGCTACTTTAGAATGGAGATGTAGTATGCTCAACTAGCTATTCAGAAGTGTGTAATGTTTAGAATGCTGCAGATATACAGTACCAGTCAAAAGTTGACACTATTTTCTACTTTGTAGAATAATAGTGAAAACAAACTATGAATTAACAAATAAGGAATCATGTAGTAACCAAAAAAAAGTGTAAAACAAATCAAAATATATATTCTTCAAAGTGGCTACCATTTGCCTTGATGACAGCTTTGCACACTCTTGGCATTCTCTCAACTAGCTCTTCCAACAGTCTTGAAGGAGTACCCACATATGTGCCGGAACACTTGTTGGCTGCTTTTCCTTTCAAATGGTATCAAGAATATGCATATCTTTGCTTCAGGTCCTGAGTTACAGGCAGTTAGATTTGGGTATGTAATTTTAGGTGAAAATTGGAGAAGAAAAATCTTTGGATCCTTTTAAACAAATCAAAATATATTTGAGATTCTTAAAAGTAACCACCCTTCGCCTTGATAGCAGTTTTCACACTCTTGGCATTCTCTCATCCAGCTCCACCTGGAATACTTTTCCAACAGTCTTGAAGGAGTTCACACATATGCTGAGCACTTGTTGGCTGCTTTTCCTTCACTCTGCAGTCCAACTCATCCCAAACCATCTCAATTGGGTTGAGGTAGGGTGATTTTGGAGGCCAGGTCATCTTATGCAGTACTCTATCTCTCTCCTTATTGGTCAAATATCCCATAGACAGCCAGGAGGCATGTTTGGGTCATTGTCCTGTTGAAAAACAAATGATAGTCCCACTTAGCGCAAACCAGATGGAATGGTGTAGAATGCTGTGGTAGCCATGCTAGTTAAGTGTGCCTTGAATTCTAAATAATCAGCAACAGCGTGACCAGCAAAGCACCCCCACACCTCATCCTCCATGCTTCAGTGGGAACCACACATGCAAAGATTTTAGTTAAAATCTTTAACTAGGCAAGTCAGTTAAGAACAAATTCTTATTTACAATGACGGCTTACCCCGGCCAAACCCTAAACCGAATGATGCTGGGCCAATTGTGTGCCGTCCTATGGGACTCCCAATCACGGCCAGTGATTGGAATCGAACAAGGGTCTGTAGTGATGCCTCTAGTACTGAGATGCACTGCCTTAGACCGCTGCGCCACTCGGGAGCCATCATCCGTTCAGCTACTCTGCATCTCACAAATACACGGTTGGAACCAAAAATCGCAAATTTGGACTTAGACCAAAAGGACAGATTTCCACCTGTCTAAGTGTCCATTGCTCGTGTTTCTTGGCCCAAGCAAGTCTCTTCTTATTGGTGTCCTTTAGTAGTGGTTTCTTTGCAGCAATTTGACCATGAAGGCCTGATTCACGCAGTCTCCTCTGAACAGTTGATGTTGAGAGGTTTGTTACTTGAGCATTTATTTGGGCTGCAATTTCTGAGGCTGGTAACTCTAATGAACTTATCCTCTGCAGCAGAGGTAACTCTGGGTCTTCCTTTCCTGTGGCGGTCCTCATGAGAGCCAGTTTCATCATAACGCTTAATGGTTTTTGCAACTGCACTTGAAGAAACTCAGTTCTTGAAATTTTCCAGATTGACTGATCTTCATGTCTTGAATTAATGATGGACTGTCATTTCTCTTTGCTTATTTGAGCTGTTCTTGCCATAATATCAACTTGGTCTTTTACCAAACAGGGCCATCTTCTGTATACCACCTCTACCTTGTCACAACACAACTGATTGGCTCAAACGCATTGAGGAAAGAAATCCCACAAATTAACTTTGAACAAGGCACACCTGTTAATTGAAATGCATTCCAAGTGACTACCTCATGAAGCTGGTTGAGAGAATGCCAAGAGTGCGCAAATGTGTCATCAAGGCAAAGGGTGGCTACTTTGAAGAATATAAAATATTTTAATTTGTTTAACTTTTTTTGGTTACTACATGATTCCATTTGTGTTATTTCACAGTTTCGATTTCTTCACTATTATTATACAATGTAGAAAATAGTGAAAATAAAGAAAAACCCTGGTATGAGTCCAAACTTTTGACTGGTAATGTATGTGTGTAATCTATAGGCTACGGTTGAGGAGATTCCTTCTCATGCAAATCAGAGGATCATCATGTCCCCTATCTGAACATTGCACCTTTCTAAAGCAGCCCCAGAAGTCTTCCAACTCACCTGGGGAGGTCGGGCCTCGAGAGCTGCTCTCCAGAGAGAGGCCGGAGTCTGAGTCAAGGTCCCCCAGGACCCGAGGGTCGATGCCTTGCAGATTCCCCAGCAGCTGGGCATCCATATTGTCCAGGCAGCCCTCCAGCCCCAGTAGGTTGATCTGGTCAAACACTGCCTCATCCAGACAGCCACCTAGTGCACCATGGGACAACGTTCCGTTACTCGTTCCATTGACCACTGTGGTAAATGGTAGTGCGGCCAGCCCTGTGGTCGTCCCTGGTGACGAGTCAGAGGAGTTTGTGGACTCTAGTTGGAAAAGGGGCCCTCTTGGTTGCCGGGCGACCAGGGTCCTGACTCCACCCCTTGGTGGGATCATATCGTAGGTGGAACCTGTTACCATGGCGTCGCGGAGACTGACGTCCTGGCTGATGGCGCTGGATATGACGGCGTCGAGGTCAGACAGCTGCTGAGGAACCAGTGGGTCTAAATCCTGGATAACACAACACATACATATTATAAAAAGCGCAGACATACACACATCCTGACGGGCCTGAAATACAAAGAGCAGAACACAGTATTACACAGGTAAATCACAGCATCTCCCAGGTAAATCACAGCAACTCCCAGGTAAATCACAGCAACTCCCAGGTAAATCACAGCAACTCCCAGGTAAATCACAGCAACTCCCAGGTAAATCACAGCAACTCCCAGGTAAATCACAGCAACTCCCAGGTAAATCACAGCAACTCCCAGGTAAATCACAGCAACTCCCAGGTAAATCACAGCAACTCCCAGGTAAATCACAGCAACTCCCAGGTAAATCACAGCAACTCCCAGGTAAATCACAGCAACTCCCAGGTAAATCACAGCAACTCCCAGGTAAATCACAGCAACTCCCAGGTAAATCACAGCAACTCCCAGGTAAATCACAGCAACTCCCAGGTAAATCACAGCAACTCCCAGGTAAATCACAGCAACTCCCAGGTAAATCACAGCAACTCCCAGGTAAATCACAGCAACTCCCAGGTAAATCACAGCAACTCCCAGGTAAATCACAGCAACTCCCAGGTAAATCACAGCAACTCCCAGGTAAATCACAGCAACTCCCAGGTAAATCACAGCAACTCCCAGGTAAATCACAGCAACTCCCAGGTAAATCACAGCAACTCCCAGGTAAATCACAGCAACTCCCAGGTAAATCACAGCAACTCCCAGGTAAATCACAGCAACTCCCAGGTAAATCACAGCAACTCCCAGGTAAATCACAGCAACTCCCAGGTAAATCACAGCAACTCCCAGGTAAAACCTAACATATTTGGGGTATGAAACAGTAATGACTATAACTACAGTTCCCTGAAGGAGGGAAACTATTTACAACATACTATGGGTGAGTCTCACCACTTCAGTTGAAGGGATTGTAGATCCGCCTGACAAGGCCAATAAAATCAGACCTCGCTGGAGGCCCGGCCTTCTACAGGTGATAAGCGTGAGGTTCGGAATCATTCCTTCGATTTAATACCGCTCTTCACCGTGCCCAAGAACAGGCGGTACGGAGTCAAATAGGTGTTGTACCTGGTTTCCCTCCTTTAGGGAACAGTAGTTATAGTCATAATACTGAGAGCAGTGACTATATACAGGGAGCAGTAACATCCAAGCAATAAAACCTCCCAAAAGTGTATGGTGATCCACTGACTCCAGAACCTCAAAAGGGGGCCTCACACAGTGCCTCCAAAACCAGTGCCAAGGTTTTGAGACCGGTCTAAGATGACGTACACCTTTCCCAAAATGCACCACCAGGGGATGAGCCCCTGCTATGGCTCCGTCAACCCCCACATGACACGCTGAGACCGCTTTTACATTACATTTTTTTATTTTCATTTGAACCTTTAACTAGGCAAGTCAGTTAAGAACAAATTCTTATTTACAATGCCGGCCTACCCGGGCCAACGCTGGTCCAATTGTGTGCCGCCCTATGGGACCCAATCACGGCCGGATGTGATGCAGCCTGGGTTTGAACCAGGGGCCGTAGTGATGCCTCTTGCACTAAGATGCAGTGCCTTAGACCGCTGCGCCACTCGGGAGCCCAAGTGAAGAATGCTCGAAAAGCTCCTGTAGGAACATAAGGATGTCCCTCACAGAGCACTGAAAAGTCCATTATCTTGGGACCAGAGCTCAAAGCTGGCCACTTCTACACATACAGCCCTCTACAGCCCTTGCAGACAATGGTAGCAATAACTTTCAGAGGTAAACCTCTAACCATCAGATCAGCCCTCTCAGGGGCCAAACCCATGGGAACCAAATCTCTGGCCTCGATTGCCAAACTTGCCTGTGCACCTAGGACAAGAGTTTTCACAGATCCCCGCCTAAAAAGGCGCATGATCTCCGCGAACCAAAGCTGCCTGGGCCAATGGGGAGCCACAAGACTCAATGGTAAGCCCTAGCTGTGCACCCTCTCCAACGTGGGCTGAATCAGAACCACTGGCGGAAACGTGGAAAGGAGGGTCTGAGGGGCCCTCAACGTGCAATCTCATCTAGAGTCCGAACCATATTTTTTGGATCCGATACCTATTCCGATTTTAGAGTGGTAACATATCTGCCAATATTTCTATTCTTATAGTTGGAGTGGGAAAACATATATTTTGCTGTACGGATTGTGCTTAATTCCTTAGAATCTAAGACATTGGGGGAGAGGGGGTGCTAATGTGACATATGGAATTGTTTTAAGATGTTCATACCATTACTACTAAAGCCCATAGAAACAAATAGAATAACACACACGGCAAAAAGAAACAAGGTTGAATTATCTGTCCTATATCTAGGAGATACTAACAACTCAGGAAATATATATACTTCCTGAGTTTATATACAGTACCAGTCACAAGTCTGAACACACCTACTCAATCAAGGGTTTTTCCTTATTTTTTTATTTTTGACATTATAGAATAATAGTGAAGACATCATAACTATGAAATAACACATATGGAATCATGTAATAACCAAAGTGTTAAAGAAATCAAAATATTGAGATACTTCAAAGTAGCCTCCCTTTGCCTTGATGACAGCTTTGCACATAAAAGTTAATTTGTGGAATTTCTTTCCTTATGTGTTTGAGCCAATCAGTTGTGTTATGACAAGGTAGGGGTGGTATAAAGAAAATGGCCCCATTCCTTTACACTTGTGTGTATAAGGTAGTTGTTGTGAAATTGACAGGTTAGATTACTCGTTGGTTATTACTGCATCGTCGGAACTAGAAGCACAAGCATTTCGCTACCCTCGCATTAACATCTGCTAAACATGTGTATGTGACAAATAAAATTAGATTTGATTTGACCAAGTCCATATTAGGTCAAGAGCAGCTCAAATAAGCAAAGCGAAACGACAGTCCATCATTAATTTAAGACATGAATGTCAGTCAATCCAGAACATTTCCAAGAACTAAATTATTTCAAGGTTATAGCCTACAAAGAAATACATTGTGAAGCATCTGCGAGTTCGACACTAGGCTGGCAGGGACATAAAGCTAGCTACCCTCCTTGTTCCTTTCTGTTAGCATGTGCACGTACTAGTAAGTACACCATTATGCTTTCGGGATACGTGTCTTTTCAGATTCCACAATGATTGGACACTACATCACAGCACTCCCTCTCTTGCTCTTGGTTCTCCTCATCTTCGTTAGTCACCTTGATTTTGCACCTTTTTTAAAATCAGTTTCATTATAAAAATATTGAGTGAATCCATGACAGTAGTTAAAATCAAGGAGCTATAGCAGCACACAAGTAGACTACAAATGTATGCTGGGCCAGGCATGCCCCGAGATCGTGAAGTGAGTGGTACTGGAGCTCCAGCCCTTGGGAAACTCTCTCCACGCGACAGTCAAATTGGGCACGCTCCTCTCATCACTCACATATTCTGGTCGGAGCACACAGCGAGACTCCCGTGAAGTGCCCTCTGAAGGGGCGGGACCTTGTGGACTGGGAAAGATTGGTTCTTCATCCATTTCCCCCACGCTTGACAACTGTGTATCTGAACATGGAGAAGGAACACTTCATCGAACTCGCATACGGGAGACAACGCTTAACACCCGTGAACACGGTGGAACTTGGTTTAAAAATAAATTAAAAACTCTACATGTGCCAAGATTTGCCTAAAGCCTGGCTCACTCTGGGTACACGGGCTCCGGCGATCAGTGATGTGCCCCGATTGGCCTTGCCACCTGGGGGTACTGTTGTCACAATGAGCCTCACTCGGTTTAGGCAGTAAGATGCGGTCTGGTAACTGTCTGGCACCGATCTCTGGACCACACGCATTAAATATAAACCCAAAGAAAAAGTATTTTATCATGGAGGCTACCCTACAGACCAGTCATAGGTACTGGCCACAAAGCGCGCCGTAACCTAGCTGGGAATGGGACCGACAGCTCAGAAAACTGACCCCTTCTGTTGTAACAGACAAGGGCGATTCATAATTGTATCTAATTCCTAGGAGCGTGGGATAATAGCGTGGGCGTGTCCAACCCTTTTCATTCCCTCGACTCCGCTAGAAACAACCAATCAACTATAGAGCCCATAATCCAAGATGGCGTAGCAGTCAGATGTCCTTTGTCCTCGTCCTGTCCCGTGTATATATATTTTATATATTTTTCTTCGCATTTCTTTTTATATATATTTTTTTCTTCTTAAAAACTCAACTTCAAAACACTCTCCTGCAACCCACCTCACCAAATGTGGTGCGGATCTGTTTTTTTTCCTCAAAGGTATTATTCACCTCGTATCCGAAATCAACAACAGAAGCTAGCCAGAAGTTAGCCAGCTCACAAGCTAACGTTAGTAGTTCAGCTAACCACAGCTAGCGCTCATCAGCTATCCTTTAGCTCGGAAAACTATTGCCAGTTTTGTACAACGCGACAGACCAGAGCATACCAGACCTTTTTTCTCTCCATATCCCCGGATTTTTACCGCAAGCTCTGGACATTTACACCTGGATCTTGCAGCTAACCAGCTGCTATCCGAGTGACTATTGGCTAACATCAATTCCAGAGCAAACACCAATTATCCCGGAGCTAGCCAGCTGAAGAGTTCCATCAGCCACTCCTGGGCTACAATCACCTATCCGGACCCGTTTACTGCCGATGCGGAGCCCCACCGGGCCTTCACGACTGGGATACCGACGTTATCTGCCCGAGGGAGTTATTCAACTGGCCCCTCCATCGCGACGTAACCTGAACGCCCATATGCTAACTGCGGCACGCTAATCGTTAGCTGTCTTGAGCATATCGGCTGCTATCTGAACAGACAACCTCTCTTTCGCCATCGCCATCCGGCTTGGATTCTCTGTCGACACGACCACGTCTGGTCTGCAGACGAATAGCCCATCCGCTGTGCCCTCAACCGGCCTCCGTCTGAGCAGACCCCCTCCGTCTGAGCAGACCTCCCCCCGGGCTACTAACTTTAAACGCCGCGGGCTAGTTTAGTGGAGGCCTCACTGCCCCATCTACGGCTGCCCCCTGGACACTATGATCACTTGGCTACATAGCTGATGCCTGCTTGACTGTCCATTAATTCACGGTACTCCATTCCGTTTATTTGTGTTTTATCTGTCGGCTCTGTGCTTTAACTCAGGATCTGTGTGTAGTTAATCTGACCCTCTCTGCCTAGCCGTCGCCATTTTTACCTACTGTTGCTGTGTTAGCTGACTAGCTGCTGTTATATCACCTGTTGTTTTAGCTAGCTCTGACTAGCTGCTGTTATATCACCTGTTGTTTTAGCTAGCTCTCCCAATCAAGACCTGCAATCACTTTACGCCTTACTGCATGTCTCCCTCAAATATCAATATGCCTTGCATACTGTTGTTCAGGCTAGTTATCATTGTTTTGGTTTGCAATGGACCCCGTAGTTCCACTCTCCGTACCTCTGATACCTCCTTTGTCCCACCCCCCACACATGCGGTGACCTCACCCATTGAGACCAGCATGTCCAGAGATACAACCTCTCTTATCATCACCCAGTGCCTGGGCTTGCCTCCGCTGTACCCGTGCCCCACCATACCCTGGTCTGCACATTATGCCCAGAATCTATTCTACCAAGGCCATAAATCTGCTCCTTTTATTCCTTGTCCCCAACGCTCTAGGCGACCAGTTTTGATAGCCTTTAGCCGCACCCTCATCCTGCTACTCCTCTGTTCCTCGGGTGATGTGGAGGTAAACCCAGGCCCTGCATGTCCCCAGTCACCCTCATTTGTTGACTTCTGTGATCGAAAAAGCCTTGGCCTCATGCATGTCAACATCAGAAGCCTCCTCCCTAAGTTTGCCTTACTCACCGCTTTAGCACACTCTGCCAACCCTGATGTCCTCGCCGTGTCCGAATCCTGGCTTAGGAAGGCCACCAAAAATTCTGAGATTTCCATACCCAACTACAACACTTTCCGTCAAGATAGAACTGCCAAAGGGGGAGGAGTTGCAATCTACTGCAGAGATAGCCTGCAAAGTTCTGTCATACTTTCCAAGTCTATGCCCAAACAGTTCGAACTTCTAATTTTAAAAATTAATCTCTCCAGAAATAAGTCTCTCACTGTTGCCGCCTGCTACCGACCCCCCTCAGCTCCCAGCTGTGCCCTGGACACCATCTGTGAATTGATCGCTCCCCATCTAGCTTCAGAGTTTGTTCTGTTAGGTGACCTAAACTGGGATATGCTTAACACCCCGGCAGTCCTACAATCTAAGCTTGATGCCCTCAATCTCACACAAATCATCAAGGAACCCACCAGGTACAACCCTAAATCCGTAAACATGGGCACCCTAATAGACATTATCCTGACCAACTTGCCCTCCAAATACACCTCTGCTGTCTTCAATCAAGATCTCAGCGATCACTGCCTCATTGCCTGTATCCGCCACGGGTCCGCGGCCAAACGACCACCCCTACCCCTCATCACTGTCAAACGCTCCCTAAAACACTTCTGTGAGCAGGCCTTTCTAATCGACCTGGCCCGGGTACCCTGGAAGGATATTGACCTCATCCCGTCAGTTGAGGATGCCTGGTCATTCTTTAAAAGTTACTTCCTCACCATATTAGACAAGCATGCTCCGTTCAAAAAATGCAAAACCAAGAACAGATATAGCCCTTGGTTCACTCCAGACCTGACTGCCCTCGACCAGCACAAAAACATCCTGTGGCGAACTGCAATAGCATCGAAGAGCCCCCGCGATATGCAACTGTTCAGGGAAGTCAGGAACCAATACACGCAGTCAGTCAGGAAAGCAAAGGCCAGCTTTTTCAAGCAGAAATTTGCATCCTGTAGCTCTAACTCCAAAAAGTTCTGGGATACTGTAAAGTCCATGGAAAACAAGAGCACCTCCTCCCAGCTGCCCACTTCACTGAGGCTAGGTAACACGGTCACCACTGATAAGTCCATGATAATCGAAAACTTCAACAAACATTTCTCAATGGCTGGCCATGCCTTCCTCCTGGCGACTCCAACCTTGGCCAACAGCCCCTACCCCCCCGCTGCTACTCGCCCAAGCCTCCCCAGCTTCTCCTTTACCCATATCCAGATAGCAGATGTTCTGAAAGAGCTGGAAAACCTGGACCCATACAAATCAGCTGGGCTTGACAATCTGGACCCCCTATTTCTGAAACTGTCCGCCGCCATTGTCGCACCCCCTATTACCAGCCTGTTCAACCTCTCCTTCGTATCATCTGAGATCCCCAAGGATTGGAAAGCTGCCGCGGTCATCCCCCTCTTCAAAGGGGGAGACACCCTGGACCCAAACTGTTACAGACCTATATCCATCCTGCCCTGCCTATCTAAGGTCTTCGAAAGCCAAGTCAACAAACAGATCACTGACCATCTCGAATCCCACCGTACCTTCTCCGCTGTGCAATCCGGTTTCCGAGCCGGTCACGGGTGCACCTCAGCCACGCTCAAGGTACTAAACGATGTCATAACCGCCATCGATAAAAGACATAACTGTGCAGCCGTCTTCATCGACCTGGCCAAGGCTTTCGACTCTGTCAATCACCATATTCTTATCGGCAGACTCAGTAGCCTCGGTTTTTCTAATGACTGCCTTGCCTGGTTCACCAACTACTTTGCAGACAGAGTTCAGTGTGTCAAATCGGAGGGCATGTTGTCCGGTCCTCTGGCAGTCTCTATGGGGGTACCACAGGGTTCAATTCTCGGGCCGACTCTTTTCTCTGTATACATCAATGATGTTGCTCTTGCTGCGGGCGATTCCCTGATCCACCTCTATGCAGTCGACACCATTCTGTACACTTCCGGCCCTTCCTTGGACACTGTGCTATCTAACCTCCAAACGAGCTTCAATGCCATACAACACTCCTCCCGTGGCCTCCAACTGCTCTTAAACGCTAGTAAAACCAAATGCATGCTTTTCAACCGTTCGCTGCCTGCACCCGCACGCCCGACTAGCATCACCACCCTGGACGGTTCCGACCTAGAATATGTGGACATCTATAAGTACCTAGGTGTCTGGCTAGACTGCAAACTCTCCTTCCAGACTCATATCAAACATCTCCAATCCAAAATCAAATCTAGAGTCGGCTTTCTATTCCGCAACAAAGCCTCCTTCACTCACGCCGCCAAACTTACCCTAGTAAAACTGACTATCCTACCGATCCTCGACTTCGGCGATGTCATCTACAAAATAGCTTCCAATACTCTACTCAGCAAACTGGATGCAGTCTATCACAGTGCCATCCGTTTTGTTACTAAAGCACCTTATACGACCCACCACTGCGACCTGTATGCCCTAGTCGGCTGGCCCTCGCTACATGTTCGTCGTCAGATCCACTGGCTCCAGGTCATCTACAAGGCTATGCTAGGTAAAGTGCCGCCTTATCTCAGTTCACTGGTCACGATGGCTACACCCACCCGTAGCACGCGCTCCAGCAGGTGTATCTCACTGATCATCCCTAAAGCCAAAACCTCATTTGGGCGCCTTTCCTTCCAGTTCTCTGCTGCCTGCGACTGGAACGAATTGCAAAAATCTCTGAAGTTGGAGACTTTTATCTCCCTCAACAACTTTAAAAATCTGCTATCCGAGCAGCTAACCGATCGCTGCAGCTGTACATAGTCCATCTGTAAACTACCCACCCAATTTACCTACCTCACCCCCCATACTGCTTTTATTTATTTACTTTTCTGCTCTTTTGCACACCAGTATCTCTTCTTGCACATGATCATCTGATGATTTATCACCCCAGTGTTAATCTGCTAAATTGTAATTACTCGATTTATTGCCTACCTCATGCCTTTTGCACACATTGTATATAGATTCTCTTTTTTCTACCATGTTATTGACTTGTTTATTGTTTACTCCATGTGTAACTCTGTGTTGTTGTCTGTTCACACTGCTATGCTTTATCTTGGCTAGGTCGCAGTTGCAAATGAGAACTTGTTCTCAACTAGCCTACCTGGTTAAATAAAGGTGAAATAAAAAATAAATAAATAAATAAACTGTATCCCTAGACACCTCATAGGGACGGCAGGTATCCTAGTTGTTAGAGCGCTGGGCCAGTAACCGAAAGGTTGCTGGATCGAATCCCCAAGCCGACAAGGCAAAAATCTGTCATTCTGCCCCTGAAGAAGGCAGTTAACCCACTGTTCCCTGGTAGGCTGTCATTGTAAATAAGAATTTGCTCTTTACTGACTCACCTAGTTAAATAAAATTAAACATTTTATTTTACTAAATAAAAACCAGTGAGCTATATGTAAGAATCAGCAAGGAATCACAGTAATGAGCCAATTATGGGGGAGGGGCGCCCCATTGTGGACGGTGACCCAACTTGTCACTCATAGTGGGGAGATTGATATAGACCTTGAACCCTGTGAACACCATGGAACACGGGGTAACAGAGGGGACAGCATTAAACATGGACAAGCTTCCAACATACGTTGTGCTTCCGTGAGACTGTATAGCCTGCATGAAGCCTGGCCCCTCTAAGTGCTCAGGAGGCTCTGATAATTGCTGACGTAGTACCCAGTTTGTAAATCGTGGGGGCACGGTTGTCACAGTAATGTTTTTATGGAGGGGCACACTGGTTACTCAGACCCGTTCCAAAGCCCCTCGCTCCGGGGGTTACCCCAGCTAAGCGCTCGGGGGGCTGCATCTTCATCTGAGGTCCACGCAAACCCCATTTCCTTCACTCCAGGAACTGAAAATAGGAATGTGGTTGCCACAACAATGGGGGAAAGCAAGTAAGTTACACTTGCCAGAAGTTAAGCATGCTAGCTGACACTAGCCAGGAGACTTTTTAGCATAAGCTAGGCTCACGAGCCTGACTGCAGCATGGTCCATTTAGAATGGCCAAGTGACTTAACACTACGTGCAACTCTACTGTGAGGAGGCAGGAATAGATAGTAATACAGTAGCTAGCTCACCTAGTTGGGCACGCTCATCAGGCTACGCAGCTGCGTAGCCTGGCTAGCACGCTACGCAGCGCTCGTTTAGCTAGCCCGGTCTCGAAAGTCCACGGAGGACCGGATCACTGAAGTGGGACCGGACCCTTCATCAACAAATCTGGGAAGAGGGGCAAGTGGTGTTTGACCGAGGCAGACACAGGCGGCAGGGGGTACCCACCGAACCTGGCCAGCCTCTCTCTTTGAGTAGCCTCCCGTAACTGGTGACAGAGTGCCCAGGAGCTGGGTTGGGCGCAGGCAGCCACCGCAATACCCAGGCAGCCACCGCAATACCCAGGCAGCCACCGCAATACCCAGGCAGCCACCGCAATACCCAGGCAGCCACCGCATATGCTCTGACCACCCCATCCATTTCTGCTTCCTGCTCCTCGGTCCCAGCCGAGGTACCGGCATCCAAGAAAGGAAAGTCGCCATCAGTAATTCCAAGCTTCCTCAAGAAGGCTACATGTGTTTCCAGAGAGTTTGTACGCAGTGTGACAACGCACACATGGACTGTTTCGAGCGAGGGCCGCCTGAGCGTACTCTAAGCCGAGACAAACTACACAGAGCGTAAGTATCTTTCAGAGAAATGCTATAACCGTCTGACTGGGCGATGATCTCCACCCAGAACCCGGTTTAGCCATCGTTGTCTCAGTCGTTTTCTTAGCCATCTTACTCAGTGCGCCAGGAAATGAATGAATAACTCATTGTTTGTGATTTGAAAACATATGATAACTACAACCTTCCGCACACAACTCCCAGGGCGTGAGCACACTCTACTACGGGACAGTTAAGTTGGCGCGACGCAAGACAGTCTCGTTTTCCAATTGTTTGTTTTAGTAGCGTGAATCATTCCTGTTCACACGAGGTGAAGAGCAGAATAATTCAAGAAATGATTCCGAAGCCTCACGCTTATCATCTGTGGAAGGCGGGGCTTCCAGCGAGGCACAAATTTTATTTCATTGGCCTTGTCAGGCATAATTGTAGATCCTTCAAAACGAAGTCGTAAGAATACGACTCCCCCTTGGTATGTACCGAAAACTGACTAAGGGAACCATATTACCTAACTTAGCAATCGCCTTCTCTATTTCCAAATATCACAATGACATCATCATCATCATCAAGGGGCACCACTTACGTCAAATTCAGAGACGGGTAGAGACAGGAAGTGGCTCCAGTGCTGGTGGATGTCGATGGCAGGGGGGCGGGGGTCCTCAGGACAAGCGGGAGACGCTCCGCTAGTGAACAAACCCTGGAATCAACAACACAGTCAACAAACACAGTCAAATCTGTGATGAAAAACATGCTACATGCACACAACGAAAACATGGGACAAGGCAAGCACAGCACATACCGCACACACAAAACATGAGGGTCATCACAGACTGAGCTAATAGTATGATAAATGAAAACATGCCTACCTGTTCTCTAGCTAGCCTACATTCCAAGACACATTTATTTGAATTCTGTCTCGTCACTGTATGTACCTCTTGTTCTAGTGCTGAACTGAGAGCCAGCTGAGTCAGGGAAACCGGTTCCTCTCTGGCTTCATCACCATCAATCTGCCCATTCAGTAACTCAACCTCCTGATAAACAGGAAAAGAAATATGGAAAGGAACAACCAGAATAAATTGAGGAAGTGAGAAGTAGAGAGAAAGAAAGATGTGGGGTGGATAATGAGAGTACAGAGGAAAAGGGAAGAAAGAGGACAGAAGATGAAGGTGGGAGAAGGAGACCAGGACAAAGACAGACATTTGTTAGCCATTAGTGTTGCACGGTATATAACGAAACTTCTGTACAGTTCAGATACTAAAACATGAAAACTGGTTTGGTACTAGAATTGGTTACTTTCGGTACTTCTGTCAAATGTGTCTTACGTCATATACGGATTGAGGATCGAGTCTGACAAATTACTAGACAATCTCCTCAAGGGGGCAGCAGCTAGGCAGGCTGCGCATGCAGCCGACACAGCGCGAGCCACTTATGAGAAGCAAGCGAGAGAAGAAGCCATGCTGTCTGCATTTTCTCTAACGAAAACATAACTCCACGCCAACTATGGGAACACTTTGATTACTGAGCAGATGAGGGCCAGCCCACCGAAACAACTAAGCAAAATATGTTACAAAGCAGTGCAGGCAAGGGAGGTTTAGTTACAAAATGTCCAAATATTATGCACTTTATATTTTTGTTGTTGACATTTCCGTTGTAACGTTGTCGTTATTCTACTAACTGACATGAACATACACTGAGTATACAAAACAGTAAAGATGCACTACTAAGATGCAGAATCACTGCACCATTTCCTGGTTGCTAAAATTCATGCTAGCTAAGATTTTGAAAGTATGATGTTGACATGATCAGTCCAATCAAAGCTTTTCAACTGAAATAGCACATTTTATGACCTGGTGGTAATGACATTTCCCCTCAGCTATTTGGGGAAACCAACAAAAATCTTTATATTCTTCAATAGTGTGCTCTCAGCCACTATTAGATCATGCTTACAGACAGAGTGAATAATATATTCAGATAGATAAAAAGCACTTTCAAGATTTTTCAAAAACATTTAACATCCAAAAAGTGCCTGTATTTGCAAAACCAACCAGCTAGTCTTTTAACACCTTCATTAGAAAACCGTGTTTACTGAAACTGTTTTTGAATACATTTGATAAAAAATGATATGTCAGACTGATTGTCAGTCACAGGTGTGTGTGTGTGTGTTTTATTTTACTGTATCCCTACACTTCCACAATGTATGGTAAAGCGTATTTCTTACAACCTAGTCAGCAGCACTTCTTAGTGATTCCAATTTGCATCACAGACTCCTACATTTATCACCTTTACCTGCAACTGAGGTTCTCGCCGTGTGCGGTGGTGCGTGCCTGTAATCCAAGTCACTGGGAGGCTGAGGTTGGCGGATCGAGTGAGCTGAGGAGCTCTGAGCTGCAGCATGCTATGTCGAACGGGTGTCCGCGCTAAGTTCGGTATCGATATGGTGTTCCTGGGGGAGCCCGAGACCACCAGGTTGTCTAAGGAGGGGTGTACCGGCCCAGGTCGGAAACGAAGCAGGTCAAATCCCCCGTGCCGTCCAGTAGTGGGATAGCGCCTGTGAGTAGATGCTGCAGTGCAGCCTTGGCAAGACATCGAAACCTAACCTTTTTTTTTTTTATCTGCTTCATGATTTGCCTCCACGAAATGTTTAGCAGCATGAAAAGTCGGCACGTTTTTTGCAGGTCACCAAAAACCATTACGATTATACCTTCTGATTAATGAGAATTATACTGACTCCTACTGATGACATTTGTGAATACCGGTAACAAGTGGCGATTTTAGCATGTACATCTTGCTGGAGCAAAAAAAAAAAAAAACACTAAATAATATCCATGCCAGCAAAGCCGCTACACAACAAAACACTAAACAATACATGAATTGCACTATAACGGTAACAAACAGTGCCCACAAACTGTTAGGGCCTACATAAAGCTGTCCCAACAGCAGAGTCCCAACACCTTACCACTGCTACACCTGGCTATCAGTGGAGCCTTGTCTGGCAGCAAAACAGTTAATTCAGCCTCATTTACTGCCTTTTTAAAAAACAGAGCTGATGTGGCTGACTTGCTTTAACAAATGTGGTTTCTACTGACAATTGAGATGTACAAACTATGGCATAAGGGAACGACGAGCGGATTAGAGGCAATCCGTAATTTCCATTAAGTCAATCATGAGCGAGCTAAAAACTCAGCAAAAAAAGAAACGTCCCTTTTTCAGGACCCTGTCTTTTCAAATAACTTCACAGATCTTCATTGTAAAGGGTTTAAACACGGTTTCCCATGCTTGTGCAATGAACCATAAACAAATTAAGAACATGCACCTGTGGAACGGTTGTTAAGACACTAACAGCTTACAGACGGTAGGCAATTAAGGTCACAGTTATGAAAACTTAGGACACTAAAGAGGCTTTTCTACTGACTCTGAAAAACACCAAAAGAAAGATTCCCAGGGTCCCTGCTCATCTGCGTGAACGTGCCTTAGGCATGCTGCAAGGAGGCATGAGGACTGCAGGGCAATAAATTGCAATGTCCGTACTGTTAGATGCCTATGACAGCACTACAGGGAAACAGGACGGACAGCGGATCATCCTCGCAGTGGCAGACCACGTGTAACAACACCTGCACAGGATCGTTACATCCAAACATCACACCTGCGGGACAGCCGCAATAGGCTGAGAGAGGCTGGACTGAGGGCTTGTAGGCCTGTTGTAAGGCAGGTCCTCACCAGACATCACCGGCAACATCGTTATGGGCACAAACCCACTGTCGCTGGACCAGACAGGACTGGCAAAAAGTGCTCTTCACTGATGAGTTGTGGTTTTGTCTCACCAGAGGTGATGGTCGGATTCACTTTTATCGTCAAAGAAATGAGTGTTACACCGAGGCCTGTACTCTGGAGCGGAATCAATTGAGGTGGAGGGACCGTCGTGGTCTGGGGCGGAGTGCATCATCGGACTGAGCTTGTTGTCATTGCAGGCAATCTCAACGCTGTGCGTTACAGGGAAGAGATCCACCTCCCGCATGTGGTACCCTTCCTGCAGGCTCATCCTGATATGACCCTCCAGCATGACAATGCCACCAGCCAAACTGCTCATTCTGTGCGTGATTTCCTGCAAGACAGGAATGTCAGTGTTCTGCCATGGGCAGCAAAGAGCTCGGATCTCAATCCCATTGAGCACGTCTGGGACCTGTTGGATCGGAGGGTGAGGGCTAGGGCCATTCCCCCCAGAAATGTCCGGGAACTTGCAGGTGCCTTGGTGGAAGAGTGGGGTAACATCTCACAGCAAGAACTGGCAAATCTGGTGCAGTCCATGAGGAGGAGATGCGCTGCAGTACTTAACTTCTCTTGGGTAGGAGGCAGAATTTGGAATTTTGGATGAAAAGCATGCCCAAATTAAACTGCCAGCTACTCATCCCCAGAAGATAAGCATATTATTAGTAGATTTGGATAGAAAACACTCAGAAGTTTCTAAAACTGTTTGAATCATGTCTGTGAGTAGAACAGAACTTATTTAGCAGGCGAAACCCCGAGGACAAACCATTCAGATTCTTTGTTGTTGTCACTCTTTTCAATGAGTTTTCATTGGGAAACCAGATTTCTAAGGGACCATCTTGCAGTTCCTACCGCTTCCACTGGATGTCAGTCTTTAGAAATTGGTTGAGGTTATTCCTTTGTGTAATGAAGAAGTATGGCCATCTTGAAGGAGGGTCACTCGAAGTGTCCTGTTTGTTAGAAGCGAATGACCAGAAAGCTAGCCACAGTTGGTTTTAATCCTGTATTGAAAACAGATCATCCCGTCTTCAATTTGATCAATTATTTACGTAAAAGAATACCTAAAGTTGTATTACAAAAGTAGTTTGAAATTCTTTGTCAAAGTTTACAGTTAACCTTTGAGATATTTTGTAGTCACGTTTCACAATTTGGAACCAGTGTTTTTCTGGATCAAACGCACCAAATAAATTGACATTTTGGATATATATCGACGGAATTAATCGAACAAAAAGGACCATTTGTGATGTTTATGGGACATATTGGAGTGCCAACAACAGAAGCTCGTCAAAGGTAAGGCATGATTTATATTTTATTTCTGCATTTTGTGTTGCGCCTGCAGGGTTGAAATATGCTCCTCTCTTTGTTTACAATGGTGCTATCCTCAGATAATAGCATTGTTTGCTTTCACCGAAAAGCCTATTTGAATTCTGACATGTTGGCTGGATTCACAACCAGTGTAGTTTTAATTTGGTATCTTTCATGTGTGATTTAATGAAAGTTTGATTTTATAGTAATTAATTTGAATTTGGCGCTCTGCATTTTCTCTGTCTTTTTGCCAAGTGAGACAGTAGCGTCCCGCCTAAACTCAGATTTTTGGATATAAATATGAACTTTACCGAACAAAACATACATGTATTGTGTAACATGAAGTCCTATGAGTGTCATCCGATGAAGATCAAAGGTTAGTGATACATTTTCTCTCTATTTCTGCTTTTTTTTTTTACTCAAGGAGAATACGGTTCTTATCCAGTTACACAAATCCACAAGGAGTCAGCAGAAACCACATTTATTTAAGCAAGTCAGCAATAAGCTCCACTCTCGGGACAGCTTGGTGTAGACTAAAAGTTTGTGGGCACCGTTTATCACTGTTATAGTTAATTGAATGTATTGTTTAGAGTTGTGTAGTGGCTTCGCTGGCATGCATCTAAAAAAAAAAAAATGGTTGTTTGCCCTATCAAGATTGACATGTTCACATCGCCACTCATAACAGGAGGCGCTGTTTTCTGCTACAATGAACCCCAGTAGCGAAGTTAAATGACTCAGGCCCCACCTAACTGTTACTAGAGTGCTGTTAACCACAACTTATCAGTCTGTTGACAACTGCGGTCATTTACAAGGTTGATGCTAGGCTTCGATGGTACACTGTATACCGGGGTATTTGGAAATAGCCAGGGATGGTTTTTCAATACTGTTTAAACTATTTCTTTGACATTTTGCAATAAATATTATTTGTAGCTACTGCCTGCAGTCAACTGTGCAATATGTTTGGAGAAAAAGCAGATTGCGTACTTCATTTCACCGGTCACATTATGAAGCTTACAGTAGTTCCCCAGAACAGTTGAGCCAGTCATGAGTTTGTTTGTAAATAGCACAATGGGAGAAAGCGGGAGCAGTTGAGTACAGCTGTGTACTGACAGGGGTTGCGTTTTATCAGTGACGTGCAACTACAGTTTTCCTTAACAGAAAATACATTAGTGCAACACATTCAGAAGAAGATGGCTTCATTTTCATCAGATGATAACAAGTAAGTAACAAGTAAATGAGCTACAACAAAAAAGCAAAGTCAAAACAATGCATGGCCATAATATTTCTAATGTTTAGCATAGAAAGAATGTAGCCAGCTACATTTCCTAGGGTTTTGCTTAAGTCTTGCATTTTACCACAGAAAAGTAGGCTGGCTGCAACGAGAAAATGCTGAGCAGAAATTACAATAAAAAGTATTTTGCGTTTACAAAATGCATGAAGATATTTCTTTGGCATGATCTTTTTTTCCTGTGTGAAAAATGAAGAAGTTGACCTTCCTAGTTATCTAAGTATGTTAGTGAATTGATAAGGTAACGGGGCATCATATTGTGTAAGTGTTCTGCCGTGTTTGAGAAGTCAAAGCCCTTTGGATGAGTTATCAGTGGCAGCTGTACAGATATCTTTTGATTTCCTTGCATTTTTTCCCTCCTCTCCGCTCTCAGCCCCTTCCGCTCTCAGCCCCTTCCGCTCTCAGCCCCTTCCGCTCTCAGCCCCTTCCGCTCTCAGCCCCTTCCGCAACTTCTCTGAGCAGAGCAGGGAGGCCTGTTGCCCTAGCAACTCCAGCCATATGCTGCTTCAGAGCATGTGAGTGGAATTGAGCAGTTGGAAATCCCTCATGGAGCAGTGCCTTCTTTCCAACCGCTCAGAGCTCACAAGACAAAAAAAAAACAGCAGCTCCAAATTCACACCATTCATTAAAATCACAATTTAACCAACACACATCTATTTTTGTGACTACCTGGACCTACCATTTGCTTTTGAAGTATTGAAACCAAACCATGTGATTTGAATGAAAAGTATTTGAATAAACAAAAAGGTGAATGTAAAAATAGCACAATTTCAAATAGGCTACATGTCATATTAAAACAACATATAAACACTCAAAATAGGTCAGGAGCCAGACGGGGAGCCTAAGAAGGAAAACAAATGAGTTATTTAGGCTATATTATTTCAATTATTTCCAGGCTATAGCCTACAAAGAAATACCTTGTGAAGCATTTGCGAGTGCGACGCAATAGTCTTGTAGGGACATATTTTGTTGTATTAATCATTAGTCTATACATTTTGCATATAGGCTGTGGCTTACTTGGAATGAAATACAAATTAAATTTTAAAAATGACAGTGCTTCAATTCATTTTCTGGCCAGTCTGGGGCTTTAGGATCATGGGATGGGGCCTGGAGAGTCGGCCAGCAGCGGAGAATATCCTCTCCACACAGGCAGAGCCACTGGGGATGCTAAACACACACTTGGCCATTCTTGCCAGGCTGGGCAGAGATTTTATAGATATATGTAGGCCTAAAAGGTTTTTAGGCAAAATAACCCAATCAAAACAGAATGCTTCTTGAACGTGGGAATATACCAGGCCTATTGGCCAAAAATCAATGATGGCCTATTGTATATAGATTATAGAACAAAAATGAACTAAACATTTAAGAGAAAATATTTTTTTGGGTTTATAAATACTTCGTTACAAAGACACACGTAGTTATCTACTCATTCCTTTCTTTTAGGATGTAGTAAGTATACCATCATACTTTCAGGATAGGTGTCTTTTCAGATTCCACAATGATTCATTAGTTGTGGAAACTACATCACAGCATTCCCTCTCTTGCTCCTCATCTTTGTAAGTCACCTTGATTTTGCACCTGTGTGTTTTGTCAGTTTCTTTATGAAAATATTTATTGAACTCCATGACAGTAGCTAGATCAAGTGGCTATGGCAGCACAGAAGTAGACTATAATGCATGCCCCGAGATCGTGAAGTGAGCGGTACTGGAGCTCCAGCCCTTGGGAAACTCGCTCCACGCGCCAGTCAAATTGGGCACGCTCCGCTCCAGCTCTACTCACATACTCTGCTTCAGAGCCAGTACCGTTCTTCCTTCAGACAAGCATGTGTCCAAATTTTGTTCATTTGCACAATGTCTCGTTCACATTCGCTTGGATATGACATTCGGTAGCTCCTACCGACAATGCATTCGGGAAACTATTCAGGCCCCTTGACTTCTCCCACATTTTGTTACAACATTATTCTAAAATGGATGAAATTGTTTCCCCCCCTCAATCTACACACAATACCCCATAATGACAAAACGAAAACTGGTATAGAAATGTCACATTTACATAAGTATTCAGACCCTTTACTCAGCACCTTTGGCAGCAATTACAGCCTTGAGTCTTCTTGGGTAGGACGCTACAAGCTTGGCATACCAGTATTTGGGGAGTTTCTCCCATTCTTCTCTGCAGATCCTCTCAAGCTCTGTCAGGTTGGATGGGGGTGTCGCTGCACAGCTATTTTCAGGTCTCCCCAGAGATGTTTGATCGGGTTCAAGTCCAGGCTCTGGCTGGGCCACTCAAGGACATTGAGACTTGTCCCGAAGCCCCTCCTGCGTTGTTTTGGCTGTGTGCTTAGTGTCGTTGTCCTGTTGGAAGGTGAACCCTTTCCCCAGTCTGAGGTCCGGAGCACTCTGAAGCAGGTTTTCACCAAGGATCTCTCTGTACTTTCCTCCATTCAGCTTTTCCTCAATCCCGACCAGGGTCACAAAGGGTCGGAAACTGTCCGTGAAATTTCCAGAAGTTTTCCATGGGAAGTTATTTAGCGAATTTAGCTTAAATTCATCAAAAAAGGTTCGCTTATAACAGCGAACCTTTTTTTGTGGGATACACATAAGGCAATTCTAGGTCTTGTGGCATATTTTGATTAAACTAACCCTAATTCAATGGAATTGCAACCCTCTGCATGCACAGTGCATTCTTCCATCACATGTACAGCTGATTCTCAAGATTTTGCACACTAATGAGATGCTATTGAGCCCACACTACTACACCGTCTGAGCCAAGGACTGCATGCTTTCTGGTAAGATTTTATTCAAATACTGGTTGGGGTGAATGTATTTTATATGACATACATGATTTTTTGTTAACTAGTAAATAGTCGCCGACAGCAAAGTGTGTTTAAATCATTCGTAATTTGTTAACAATTTCTGATAGCAGGCTGAAGCAAGCTAAAACTAACTGAGGAGTGTTAATTCACCTGTTTCCATACATGTTTCATTTAAAAACATTTATCTTATAAAAGGAGTTGTTTAATCTAACTGCTAAACAGTACTTGTTTCCCCCCCTAATCTTTACAGGAAAATGCCACGTACACTATGTGATGTGTGGAGACATTTCACTGCAGCTAATGTAGAAGGAAAAGCTGTGTACATTTGCAAATACTGTGCCAAATCATATGTGAAGAATGCAACAAAGATGCAGAATCATCTGGCCAAGTGCATAAAGTTCCCTCAGCACTCACAAAAAGCAACCTCTGACAAAAGTCCCTCTACTTCTATTCGAGGTGAAAATGATGAACCAGACACCTTATCGATAGCAACAGCTCATGGTCCTCCTGGAATCAGGTTTTTTTTGACTCAATGGAGGAACGTAGTCAGAGAAATGCCGATGAATGTCTTGCTCAAGCTGTGTATGCAACTGGTTCACTCTGATGCTCACAGGCAATGTGTATTGGAAGAGATTTATGAATGTTCTTCGCCCAGCATACACCCCTCCAACCAGACATGCTTTATCTACTCATTTGCTGGATGCAGAGTTCAGAGTTCAGAATTCAAGTGAAGGTCAAGCAAATCATTGAGAAAGCAGACTGTATTGCAATCATCTCTGATGGGTGGTTGAATGTTTGTGGGCAAGGAATAATTAACTACATCATCTCCACCCCTCAACCAGTATTCTACAAGAGCACAGACACAATGGAAAAACAAAAACACTGGTCTCTACACTGCAGATGAGCTGAAGGCAGTCAATGACCTTAGACCACAGAAGGTATTTTCACTGGTGGCAGACAATGCTGCGAACATGGTCTAAAGTGGAGGAGCCCCATTGGCTGTACTGCTCATGCATTGAATCTGCTCAAGGACATCATGTTAAGGGCCATCAAGTTATAACAGTAATCTACCTCACCAAGCAAAGTGAGAAGAATAAAAGCACCACATTGAAGCTGCCCAGCAACACCCGCTGGGGTGGTGTTGTCATTATGTTTGACAGTCTCCTGGAGGGGAAGGAGTCTCTCCAAGAAAATGGCCATATCACAGTCTGCCGATATGGACAGCCGCCATCAAGAGGATCCTCCTGGATGATGTATTTTGGGAGAGTAGTAAGCAGCCTGAAACCTATAGCAGTAGCCATTGCACGGATTGATGGAGACAATGCCATCCTGTCTGATGTTCAGACTCTGCTTGCAGAAGTAAGAGAAGATATCCGTACTGCCCTGCCCACTTCACTGTTGCTCCAAGCAGAAGAAACTGCAGTTCTGAAATACATCAAAAAGCGTGAAGATTTATTATCGATGTTACCAAACAGATTTTACTTGTTTTCCCAAAATAAGCACTGGGTAGCTGCAGAGGAACAGGATTGGAGAGCCCATGGCATACAGAGTTTGGGGAGAATATCACCTGTCACGCAGCGAGAGCATGCGCCTCAAACAGTGGTTGATGCGTGTAGTGAACTACAGTTGAAGTCGGAAGTTTACATACACTTAGGTTGGAGTCATTAAAACTCGTTTTTCAACCACTCCACAAATTTCTAGTTAACAAACTATAGTTTTGGCAAGTCGGTTAGGACATTTACTTTGTGCATGAAACAAATACTTTTCCAAACAGTTGTTTACAGACCGATTATATCACTGTATCACAATTCCAGTGGGTCAGAAGTTTAAATACACTAAGTTGACTGTGCCTTTAAACTGCTTGGAAAAATCCAGAAAATGTCATGGCTTTAGAAGCTTCTGATAGGCTAATTGACACCATTTGAGTCAATTGAAGGTGTACCTGTGGATGTATTTCAAGGCCTACCTTCAAACTCAGTGCCTCTTTGCGTGACATCATGGGAAAAACAAAAGAAAATCAGCCAAGACCTCAGAAATGTTTTTTTTTGTAGACCTCCACATGTCTGGTTCATCCTTGGGAGCAATTTCCAAACGCCTGAAGGTACCACGTTAATCTGTACAAACAATAGTACACAAGTATAAACACCATGGGAGCACGCAGCCGTCATACCGCTCAGGAAGGAGACTCGTTCTGTCCTAGAGATGAATGAACTTTTGTGCGAAAAGTGCAAATCAATCCCAGAACAACAGCAAAGGACCTTGTGAAGATGCTGGAGGAAACGGGTACAAAAGTGTCTATATCCACAGTAAAACGAGTCCTATATTGACATAAGCTGAAAGGCCGCTCAGCAAGGAAGAAGCCACTGCTCCAAACCACCATAAAAAGCCAGACTACGGTTTGCAACTGCACATGGGGACAAAGATCGTACTTTTTGGAGAAATGTCCTCTGGTCTGATGAAACAAAAATAGAACTGTTTGGCCATAATGACATCGCTGTGTTTGGAGGAAAAAGGGTGACGCTTGCAAGCCAAAATACACAATCCCAACCGTGAAGCACGAGGGTGGAAGCATCATGTGTGGGTGCTTTGCTACAGGGGGGACTGGTGCTCTTCACAAAATAGATGGCATCATGTGTAAGGAAAATTATGTGGATATATTGAAGCAACATCTCAAGACATCAGCCAGGAAGTTAAAGATTGGTTGCAATGGGTCTTCCAAATGGACAATGACCCCAAGCATACTTCCAATGTTGTAGAAAAGGCTTAAGGAGAACAAAGTCAAGGTATTGGAGTGGCCATCACAAAGCCCTGACCTCAATGCCATAGAAAATTTGTGGGCAAGCAAGGAGGCCTACAAACCTGACTCAGTAACTCCAGCTATGTCAGCAGGAATGGTCCGAAATTCACCCAACTTATTGTGGGAAGCTTGTGGAAGGCTACTCGAAACATTTGACCCAAATTAAACAATTTAAAGGCAATGCTACCAAATACTAATTGAGTATATGTAAACTTATGTCCCATTGGGAATGTGAGCATTCCCAGAAATAAAAGCTGAAATAAATAATTCTCTAATATTATTCTGACGTTTCACATTCTTAAATTAAAGTGGTGATCTTAACTGACCTAAGACAGGACATTTTTACTAAGATTAAATGTCAGGAATTGTGAAAAACTGAGTTTAAACGCATTTGGCTAAGGTGTATATAAACTTCCAACTTCAACTGTAAGTGTTCTTATGCTTATTTCTCAGCTGCTCATATTAAGTACAGCTCCGCTGTAAAAACGTAGTAGTCTACCAGGCATCATTGAAAAATGGACTGGCAGGAAAGCGTGCTGCCTCCATTTGCTATTCCTGCCCATTGGATAATGGTCCATTTAAATTTAAACTAATTTTACATATAAAGACAAGATTACATTGTGAATAGTCTGATGTGTGAAAATACTTGATGAGAGAACAGCTGTGCATCCCGAGGGAAGGAACAGTGTACAAGCTTTTTTTACTACTTTCTCAAATCAATAGGCTCTAGTCACATCATGCAGCCCATATACGTTCTCATTTCTAAGACATTAAGGTTTGTATCATTCACAACTAAAGTTGCCAAACAACTCTAAATCTAGTATATATGACCTGTTTCAAACGCTCAACATGGCCACTTCACTAGGCACACTCGCTCCGGAAAGGGAAAAATATCCTTTCTATTTTAGTCAATTATATTCAAAGGTTAAATTATATTCATCATACTATAAAATCATATAAAATAATGGCATGGGACTTAAGCATATCCTGTCTTCTAAATGAACCAGCCTACAGCCTATGACATGGAGCATAGCCAGGCCAACTCATTCTGTTCTTAGGACTCGACTCAAATAAATAATGGACTTATTGTGATGTACAGTATATTACATTTATTT
This sequence comes from Salvelinus fontinalis, assembly GCF_029448725.1. NCBI lineage: Eukaryota > Metazoa > Chordata > Actinopteri > Salmoniformes > Salmonidae > Salvelinus > Salvelinus fontinalis. Next base: position 21,557,974 of record NC_074696.1, read on the forward strand.
ATTTTACTTTTTAAATGTAAATGTTCCGAAGGCGGGCATCAGTAGCTTGTATGCATGGAAATGCTAAACGTGCTTATGTTAATTAGCGGGCAATTACCGTGACACCAGCATGCTTTTGCATGACAATAACCGGCTGACAAAATGTCATGACCGCCACAGCCCTAGGTTACACAATACAAATCTAACAGCTGCAAGTGAAGTCGTGGGGGATAAGATAACCCGGTCTTTGACATTGGACACTCCCAAGCCACAGCAGTGTTTTTCACTACAGTGAGTGCGGGCCTTTGTCCCTACAAAAACACACACCCAAGGCCCAAAGAGTATGTAACCCTATGGGTGGAGAGAATAAGTAATTCAAACCCACAACTTACACAACAGGGTTCGTCATGTTTTACCACAGGGGCGGATGAGAATACAGCAAGAGTACAGCATTTGCATATACGTTAATGCCAGAGGCAAAGGGGTTGACTAAAATTGAACTTAATCCCAGTCCTCTTCTGACTAGCTCGGTCTGGACTTGTAAATTGTGAAAGTGGAACTTCTTCAACGATAACAAAGTTTTGTAGCCTAAATCCAACTGTCATCGTTGTAAGAATGTAGAATTTCCTGCACCTTCTTTGGAAAGTGTAGTGCGTGATCTTCTGAACAGAAAAACTGAAACCTAAAACAAGGTTAATAGTAAATTAAACTCAGACAAAAAAAAAATCTAGGTAAATTGATGGCATCCAAATCATCTTAAACTAGAGTTGCCTTGGGCCTGCTGTATTTGAGGACAAATGCTTTTACAAAGAGGGGGCAGGTACTAGGCCCTTACTTCCCCACCTATTCTCCTGGCCCACAGCTGGTGAACAAGGGTAAAGTGTGAAGAAATAACAGATTCATCAACTAACTAGCCTCAGGGAATCACATCCATTGATCCAGCAGCTGTTCTGTCTCACTCCTCCTCAACCATAAAAACTGCAACCCTGGGAGATTCATTACTAGTGATGGGAAACAGGCTCTCTCAAACATTTGGGTCTTAAACCAAATTTTTCCCGAAAATGTCATGATGTTAAAATTAAGAAAAGATAAGGGGGAAATGAACTGGTTGTTTTATGCAACAGGGCCCTGTCCCTTTAATGGCGCATCTAGCACGTGATGAATGTGCCAGTCCAGCAACCTGCTGCTGCTCATTTCATGTTAAAGTTTGAAAATAACAAATACATACAAATTATATACTTCTGTCAGGTTAGCCTACTTTGCTGTTAACATTTAATTGACAAGGGTTTGGGGAAAGTAAGATGATTACTGGCCACACACGGGAGTGATAGACAAACACGCACAAGAGACAGACGAAATAATGCTGGAAATGAATTGGCAGATAGTGTTAGGTTTGACTATGTAAGCCAATAGTGGCTAACCAGGGGTGTGATAATGTCAATGTTGATTAGATAGTAGCTTGCGGTGTCTGATACTTGTGAAATTTGTTCGTGGCTGTTTGCGGTGGAACACTTAAATTGCATGTACTTTCAGAATTGTTTGGTGAGCTGCGCTGGTAGCTCGCTATCGACCTGTTGGAGAGAAGACCTCTGTCGTTAATTACGTTGTGCTTAGTCAGGAGATACCAATCTAAAGGTCATCTAGCTTTAAAAAAAAAAAAACATTCAAAGTGAAAGTGAATGTAAAAGTTCAGCATGCCATGTGCATAGAACCTTATCAGTTGGTGTCATAACAGCAAGTTAGCTAGCTAGTAACGTTATTGGCCTAACGTTAGCTGTTTAGCTGGCTATCACAATACACTTGTCAGTCCCATTGTCAGCTACACTTAGTGTAGCTAAAGGCCTAGTTCGCATTTCATCACAATAACTCCATGGGCGACACATTAGTTAGAGTAGATGAAGTTTGAAACCAGATAAAGTTAGCTAGTTGGCTGCAGTACTCGCCTCTTTGGGTATCTCGCAGGCTCCAGTGCTGGGATAAGGCCCAGGCTCAGTGCTTAGTTGGGTGGCAGTCTGGCACTCCTCCTGCCGGCCTCTCAACCTAGGGCTAACAGTAGAACAGCTCTCGTCCTCAGCGAGAAGGTCAGAGTCGTTGGTCTCTTCCCCGGTGCTCTCTGACGACAGCCCTGCGTTAACATTACTGCTACTCGTGTTGTTCGGTGGCTCTCCGAATTCCGATCTGTCAGGTACTTGGTGCACGAGCCACGCGCTCAACTGCGTAGGGAACCGGGCGGGCGACCCAAGAGCCCTCACCTCGTCCAGAAGCCGACGGCTGGCGAAGAAATAGTCCAACTCCGGACATTTGGGGTGCACGCTGTACCCGTCCCAATTGTCCCTCAAACTGTGAAACGGTGTCTGGATAAAGGCTGAGCTGGGACCGTCGTTAATCTCTAGCGGTGAGTAGTAGCCGTTCCAGTAGCTGTCGACATCCACGCGAACTCCGATCAAACTGAGTAAGATCGTAAACTGGATTAGTCCCTCTGTGAAGTATTTCTTCACGTTTTGCATCTTTTTATTTTTGTGGGGGAGAACGTCAATAAAGAGAAACGCTGATCCTAGAGTTCCCTTTAGCACACTAAACAAAGACAATGCAAAACAAAAGAGCACGAGTTCCTTTCCCCTGTCAGACAAAGAGGTCCGCCCGTCCCCGGCGAAAACGTTAGCTAGCTACTGCACTACCGGCTTCTGATAACTTCCTGACAGAAACATGCTCTTAAACGAACAACTGTACCACGACCACATATAATTAACAATTGAATCATAGATGAAACTATAATTAACTGTAATCTCCCTTGTTTATTTGTCTGCCTTGTTTTAATCTAATTATAATATAAAATATATATTCCGAATCGGTTCTCTCCTGGGTTTAATGTTTATTGCTCTCTCACTCCCTACCTGCCGCGTGGAGGAGTCTTGGGGAAGGATTTGCATAATTTACACAATGTGGGCCCATAGCTCATCGCATCAGGCTCCGATTGGCTGAAAATGTATTCTGTCATGTAGTGAGCCAATTGTAGCATCCCACCGCTCTTACTTAAATAAAGAAATAACGCCCCCTTCATTGGATTTCTGGCCCAAACACAGCCTTATGAACATACATTTATACTTAGCAATGTGCTTGAAAGTAATTTTATTTAATCTTGCAATATCTGAAACGGTTTACAATGTGTATCACAAGAACATCACCGTTATTGTGAAATGTTACTTTGCCCTTTAGTGTCAGGGGCGGGACCTCGACAGTACTTCCGGGGACATTTTCTTTATGACGTTTGGCCTACTGACCTGCTTTCAACACTACACGATATGTACAGTACAGTGTTCACAACCATGTACCAACAGGTCATGTTGTTCTTGGGAACTCAGCAATTAATTCAAACATGTTTCAATAAAGTCTTTAGTTATGAATGATAGTTACTTAATCCTCTTCATACCTATGTGAAACATAAGGCTTCCACGAGAGAGTGCTACTGTTGCTTGTCTGGAGATTGTGTTCCATGACAGAACACAGTCCTTCATCTCCTTCTCCCACCTCAATAATGATATATATTGGTACATTTGATTAGTATTTTCTCTCATACAATAAAAAATATTGATGCCTAGACAAATAAAAATGTAAAGACAAAAATGATTAGACTTCTATAAAATGTTGAACAAGTGCATGACACTTTCTTCAGTAGAGGTAGAGCTAGTGGGCCTAACTAAGTAGAATTATCAAATGTTTGATTTGACTGTACAACACTGCCATCCTCTATTGCTTGGCCAGCCAGACCCTGACAACAGATGATCAAATGGCGATGCATGTTCTGTGATCTTTTGGGAAACCATAACGCCCCCTAGAGGCATAGTTGAAACTAAGCGCGTATACAAATGCCACTTCAGCAAAACGATGACCATATTCTGTGAATGTTGTAAGGCAGGGGTGTCAAACTCATTCCACGGAGGGCCTTGTGTCTGCAGGTTTTTGGTCTTTCCTTTCAATAAAGCCCTAGACAACCAGGTGTGGGGAGTTCCTAACTAATTAGTGATGTTAATTCATCAATCAAGTACAAGGGTGGAGCGAAAACCCGCAGACACTCGGCCCTCCGTGGAATGAGTTTGACACCTGTGTTGTAAGGGATTAATGTAGTATTTATCAGGCTATGTTTGTGTCACAGAACACATAACTGACTTCCTTTCCATTCCTCCATGACCACAGATGGAGAGAACAGTGTCAGGCAACACTTACTCCCACTAGGTATCACTTTCCAAATAGTTTTAGATTCATGCTTGTGAAGGAACACAATAAGGAAAGGAAGCTTAACTACAGTATTGAACCAGAGAGTACCATTCAAATCATGATGAATCAGTGAGTTGTAATGTGCACTTTTATCTAATTTCACATGCAATGTAGGCCTACTCTATAACCTACTCTGTAACCATATAGGACTTGGGACAAAATGTTGTTTGGATGATTAGACATAGGCTTGTTATAAGTTATCAATGAAACAATAGCCAACTATCCGCTGTGGTGGGGTGTGAGGTATGTGGTGGTGGTGATGGATGGTGGTACTGGTGATCATGATAATGATTCAGAAAAAAAAGCGGTTGGCTTTTTGGTCAAATATGGCTCCTACACACCCCCTGCTGGCGGTTAATGGAACATTCTATGGAAATCAGACATTGGAAGGCCCTTGCATGGGGGTTTGCCATCACATTCAGTGTGGACCAGCCATGACCTACTGTAGGTATACAGGTGAACAACATGCTTATTTGCAGTACATTATGATACAGCATTATTTCCTCACAAAAATACCCCACTTTTCCATTCAATGCAGCAAGTATGTCTACAGGCCTACTCTGTTTATCACCTCTTTTGATTCCATTGATTTCATTTTGTGCCATTGAGAAATGTAGCTGTTTACTAATTGCTCCAACGGTATATTTCGCCCTTTAGTCGTTAGGATGAGCTTCTTCAGTTTGGTCCTCCTTAGAATACGCTTTCCTTTGCTAATGTAGTTTACGGTAGTTAAATTTTGAATTGCTCGTCACTTTTACATTTATCTAGTAAGCACAATATAATTCACTTCCTGTCTCACAGGCATAGCAGGTGTACATATGGTAGCTTTTATAATGTTACCTCATTAGCAGAGCAGGTATTTATATGGTAGCATAGGGCAATCTGTCATCAGCATCTGTCTGGAACTATCATGTTCCACACACATCAACACTAGTCGTGAAGAGGGCATGATGCCTCTCCCCCCTCAGGAGGCTGTAAAGATTCGGCATGGACCCTCAGATCCTCCAAAAGTTCTACAGCTGCACCATTGAGAGCATCTTGACTGGCTGCGTCACCGCTTAGTATGGCATCTGTTTGGCATCTGACCGCAAGGTGCTACAGAGGGTAGTGTGTACGGCCCAGTACATTACTGGAGCCGAGCTCCCTGCCATCCAGGACCTTAATACCAGGCGGTGTCAGAGGAAGGCCCTAAAAATGGTCAAAGACTCCAGCCACCTAAGTCATAGACTGTTCTCACTCTCTGCTACCACACGGCAAGTGGTACCAATGCACCAAGTCTGGAACCAACAGGACCCTGAACAGCTATAAGACTGCTAAATAGTTAATTAAATAGTTGACCAATAACTGCCCAGAATATCTGCATTGACCTTTTTTGCACTAATCTCTTTTGACTCATCACATTTGCTGCTGTTACTGTTTATTATCTATCCGGTTGCCTAGTCACTTTATCCCTACCTATATGTACATATCTACCTCATATACCTTGTATCCCAGCTCATCAACTTGGTACTGGTACCCCATGTACAGTGCCTTCAGAAAGTATTTATACCCCTTGACTTATTCTGACATTTGTTGTGTTACAGCTCATTTACATAAGTTAACCTTTGGCGCCGATCACAGCTGTGAGTCTTTCTGGGTAAGTCTATAAGAGCTTTCCCTACCTGGATTTTGCAACATTTTCCCATTTATTCTTTTCAAAATTCTTCAAGATCTCTCAAATTGGTTGTGGATCATTGCTAACAACCACTTCAGATCTTGCCCTAGATTTTCATATAGATTTAAGTCAAAACTGTAACTCGGCCACTCAGGAACGTTCACTGCCTTCTTGGTAAGCAACTCCAGTTTAGATTTGGCATTGTATTTTAGGTTATTGTCCTGCTGAAAGGTGAATTCATCTACTAGTGTCTGGTGGAAAGCATTCTTAACCAGGTTTTCCTCTAAGATTTTGACTGTGCTTAGCTCCATTCCGTTTATTTTTTATCCTGAAAAAGTCCCCAGTCGTTAACGATTACAAGCATACCCATAACATGATGCAGCCAGCACTATGCTAAATATGGAGAGTGCTACTCAGTAATGTGTTGTGTTGAATTTGCCCCAAACATAACACTTTGTATTCAGAACAAAAAGTGAATTGCTTTACCAATTGTTTTGCAGTTTTACTTTAGTGCCTTGTTGCAGACAGAATGTATGTTATGGGATATTTTTTATTCTGTACAGGCTTCCTTCTTTTCATTCTGTCAGTTAGGTTAGTATTGTGGAGTAACTACAATGTTGTTGATCCATCCTCAATTTTTATCACGGCCATTAAACTCTGTAACTGTTTTAAAATCACCATTGGCCTCATGGTGAAATCCCTGAGCAGTTTCCTTCCTCTCCAGCAACGAAGTTAGAAAAGACGCCTGTATCTTTGTAATACCTGGGTGTATTGATACACCATCCAAAGTGTAATTAATAACTTCACCATGCTCAAAGGGATATTCAATGTCTGTTATTCCATTTTAAATTCAGGCTGTAACACAACAAAATGTGGAAAAAGTCAAGGGGTGTGAATACCTATCGTTACTCATTGTATATTTATTCCTTGTGTTATTATTTTTCTATTTATTCCTGACTTATTGTTTGTAAAACGAAATTGGAAGATTTTTCTTACTCTATAATATATTTATCTCTTTGGAAGGGCAAAAATAAGTAAGCATTTCACTGTTAGTCTACACCTGTTGTTTACTAAGCATATGACGAATACAATTTGATTTGGCCCCCGAGGAGCATTCCTTGGAGATGAGGCCTACTCCAAACTATTCAATAAAATTCCATGTTCTATTCTGTCTCTGTTGTCATTCAGTCAAGACTGTACTTGATTGAACTCGTTTTGCTTATTTTATGGGGCATATAAAAACTTATTATTCAAGCATTTCCTAATCAATTTGCAATCATATATAGTGAAATTGGATTGGCTATTGATTTGGAGCCACGTTGTATGTAGAACACTTCTCAACATTTATCTGAAATTATGAATTTCGGTCTCTAGGATAATCACTAATCATTTCAAGTAATTGGTCAATATAAAGATATAAATAACATTATTAACTTGTCAATAATTATCTGTATATGTTTCTTGCATAAAACCATAGGATCATAAAGATTCTAAGACATTCCTTCACATCACTAACGTTATGTAGAAAAATTACATGCCTTTTTCATGACTGTAGTATTTGAGGCAGAGGTGACCAAATAGGGAAGGAGAGCACGTCCCAATAGGGATGGAGAGCACGTCCCAGTATGCTTCTTCGATTTTTCATTGGTTCAATTTAGTTCTGACCTCGCCCAGGGGTTGGGGGAATATTATTAAAACCACTCCCACATCTCCCTCTGATTGGCTTAACTGTGTACTAGGAACGCCCAGCTGTTGAATACTATGTTTCCTACTTAACCTCTTCGACGCTGGCGTCATCATGTCCAGGAATTCATAAAGCACATTAATTCGCATATTTCCGTTCGTTTGCTCAATATTAAATACATTTAGTTGCAGGTACAAATACAATTTCCTTTCGTGAAAATGTCTACAATTTATTTCTGATGTTTTTGTAGCCTAGGCATATACTAACTACACTGGACTATTTTTTATAGCAGAAGTATATACCAAAAATGTTCAGGCAAAAATGCATGCGTAAAAAAACGCGTTAACTCAACTTGGCATTAATGTGGAGTACAATACATTGTTAGCAATATTATTACACATTAATTTCTACACAATACAGACTACACCTTTTTAGGCCATGTCTGGTACTAAAAATATTTTCATAGTGTAAAAGTGATTAAAATATAATGTTGGCCTACAATTTTAATAAAGCATGCAGCGCAAACTATAGGCCTAAATTGACCTTATTTTATAAGAATTACCTGGAATTAAATTACTTTTAGTCCTAAGACTATTAATCAAATCGAAGTAAACAATTTTGTAACTTTTTTTATTAACACTTTAATTTGATGAATCTGTTAGAATTGACGTCAGGGCCACTGGACAACCAACACAAATAAAACAAGAACGCATGCAGCATTTTATCTTTGATAGTGAAGAAAACGAATTCTTTAGACTCAAACAACTTCAATGAGTTGCCCTGGTATAATAACGCAACTACAACAGTTTGGCAAAGCAGGGTGGTATTTAACATCTGTCAATAGAGAACATGCCAGCTTTTCAAATCCACTGGTTAGTGACGGTGCGACAAATCCCAAACGATGAAGTCCTCAAGTTGTGGTGTTTAGCTTTGATATCCATAAATAATGATCGAGCTCGTTGATCTAACGCCAGCATCAACGGCTTGATTAATCCGCAAGTATTTTCATAACGAGGTGAAACACAGTTAAATCAACTTTGAGACATTCTGGACAGATTTATTGTGGAAAGCTCTTAAATCACAGCGTGAGCTGCTCGTGGAGAGAAGGGGATTGGTCGGCAAGCAAGTGACGTCTTGAAGAGTGACATGATAGCAGAGAGAATGCGCAGAAGTTGTATATTGCCGCAAGGAATCGTGGGATCTCAAGGGTAACAAATTGTAGAGTGGAAGAATTCGCTGCTCCTTTGCACTTCTCTTCGGCTATTCAATGAACTTCTAAAATGTTTTTATACCAAATTTTGGTCACTGAGCTGTAAAAATACACCTTTTGTAAAATTCTGTAATAATAGACTGAGGCTGTCTTGATTTGCTCATACATCCTTTCTTACAGGGCAATAGCTAGCTCTATAATATTGCTTTGCTTATTTCAGTTGGAGGGAAGAATGAATGTTCAAATACCCATGACAGTGAGAGAAACATAAATAATGAATAGGCTATAAACTATTAGGAAAGTATATAAAAGTGAAATAAAAAGTGAAACAGCAGAACTTAGACATTTTACCACTTTATAATAGCCTACTGATTATTTAAGCTAATTTCCCAAATAAAGTAACTTATTATACTAAATAAATCATGTAGCCTATGCTGATTGTGATGACAATGTGATGATTTTATGATAACATAAACTAAAATAGTTGTATTAAATTACATATAGGTTGCATTAATTTCAATAAATATGAATAAGTATCGTGATTTATTTAATCTGTTTCCAAAATCTATTTCAGATTGTATTTTAACCCAATATGTAAAAACAATGCATTTTAGGCTATAGTCTAGTTCTCTCTCATAGACATGATTTTACGTATTGTGATAATTTTAGTTTAAATAGACAGTGGTAAATATTCGTGTCATCATTTGGCGTAATTGTATTTTTTTCTAACTAATCAATTAACTAGGTTTAGATCAATATAAAATGTTAATAAGTAGCAACCCGTGCCTATTAAATGTTAATTAAAGTGTATGCATGCAGCTTCAAATATGGTTCATGAACAATAATTAAACAAAAATTCATAGCTAGTCTATTCTTGACGTTATTTGTATCCCATACAACAGAAGTTCTCGCATTGCTCTGCAGTACTCAGAGCTCCGTCGCCCAACGCTTCAAACATTCAACTGGCGTCTCTCTCCCTCAAGAACCACAACTGCTGCTTGATTGACAGCAAGCACAATCCAATAAAATGACTGTGATTTAAATACAGTTTTTCTATTGGACAAATATTTCATTCGTCAGAGGTGAACTAAGCCAACCACAGAGGGTATATTACCATAGTTTCAAGGCCACATTTCTGACAAGCTATTTGGCGCCTCGCCGTGGACAGATATAGTCCATTTTTAAGGGGTGTTCTTTTTTGCAGAATGAGTAATAAAGAAAAATTAAAATGGTCAGCAGTTTTCTTTCTTTTTTTTCATTCCCTTTCAATACGGGTTTTTGTTTTATGTTGATGGAAGAAGCAGCCCTCGTTAACTTAATATTTCCCCACGGTCTCGAGGAAATTGATTGAACATGTTTTTGGTTTCTTTCGATAGGATAAAATGGAGAGAAATACAGTGCTTTTGCTATAATGCCAGGGTACTTTTGATGCAGTCATTGACGCAAATGGAGGTTACATTTTCATTAGCCTATCTCTCATGGTTTTGGATTAACGCTTGCTATATATTGACTAATTCAAATATCTAACGCGGTATTATGCTTGTAGGCAGCTACTGTGTGGAGCCCCATCCTTTTTCCAAACAGTTGCATTCTTTATCATACCACAAGAGGCCGCTACTAACCCATATAATAGACCCAAAAACTAAGCATGACCACACTTTTGTCAACCACATTCAACTATTTGAATTCATTCAACAAATAAACTATGCATCGATGTACTTGTAGTGTATCTATGGAGTTAAAATTGAGAGAATGAGAAATACTGCACAATTAATAAGGCCTATATAGGCCTGTAGGTGCAGCAATGAATGAAAAAGCTAAACTGGTCGAATCCATCATTAACCCCCCCCCCCCCCCTCTCCCCCCTTCCTCTTCCCTGTGGGCCTCTAGAAGTTGTGGAGGCCAGAACTAAGGCCAGGCGTTAACAGAAGGTTTCTCAGCCTGGGCAGCAGCTGCGGATTAGATGTGGGACCGTGAGATGGCTGCCTTGATAAAGCTTGCTTGGCTCACAGAGATTGGCAGCTTTCTCCCTGGAAAAGAAAAGAAAAACCTCTTATGCAAACAGCAGAAAATGTCCTAGCCACGCAGGAAAACAGCCCTATGTGACGTGACCTGTGGTGCTGCGGAATTATATCAGCTATATACTTTACCAGTCAAAAGTTTGGACACACCTACTCATTCCAGGGTTTTTCTTTATTTTTACTATTTTCTACATTGTAGGATAATAGTGAAGACATCAAAACTATGAAGTAACACATATGGAGTCATGTAGTAACCAAAAAAGTGTTAATTAAAAATATATTTTTCAAAGTAGCCACCTTTGCATTCTCTCAGCCAGCTTAGACTTGTTTTAATACTTTTATTTATTTAACTAGGCAAGTCACTTAAGAACAAATTCTTATTTACAATGATGGCCTACATCGGTCAAACCCAGACGACGCTGGGCCAATTGTGCGCCGCCCTATTGGACTCCCAATCACGGCCGGTTGTGATACAGCCTGGAATCGAACCAGGGTGTCTGTAGTGACACCTCTAGCACTGAGATGCAGTTCCTTTGACCGCTGTGCCACCCAGGAGCTGCTTGAGGTATTCACCTGGAATGCATTTCAATTAACAGGTGTGCCTTGTTAATTTGTAGAATTTATTTTGTTCTCAATGCGTTTGAGCCACTTTTTTGTGTTGTGACAAGGTAGGGGTCGTATACAGAAGATAGCCCTATTTGGTAAAAGACCAAGTCCATATTATGGCAAGAACCGCTCAAATAAGCAAAGAGAAATGACTGTCCATCATTACTGTCCAGTCTCAAAATCATTACTGTCCAGTCTCAAAAACCTTCGAGCGCTATGATGAAATTGGCTCTCATGAGGACCGCCACATGAAATGAAGACCCAAAGTTACCTGTGCTGCAGAGGATAAGTTCATTAGAGTTAACTGCACCTCAGATTGCAGCCAAATAAATGCTTCACAGAGATCAAGTAACAGACACATCTCAACATCAACTGTTCAGAGGAGACTGCCTGAATCAGGCCTGCATGATCGAATTGCTGCAAAGAAACCACTACTAAAGGACACCAATAAGAAGAAGAGACTTGCTTGGGCCAAGAAACACGAGCAATGGACATTAGACCGGTGGAAATATGTCCTTTGGTCTGAATCCCAATTTGAGATGTTTGGTTCCAACTGCAGTGTCTTTGTGAGACGCAGAGTAGGTCAAAGGATGATCTCCAGATGTGTGGTTCCCATAGTGAAGCATGGAAGAGGAGGTGTGATGGTGTGGAGGTGCTTTGCTGGTGACATTGTGAGGGATTTATTTAGAATTCAAGGCACTCTTGACCAGCATGGCTACCACAGCATTCTGTAGCGATACACCATCATTTATTTTTTTAACAGAACAATGACCCAACACACCTCCAGGCTGTGTTAGGGCTATTTGACCAAGAAGGAGAGTGATGGAGTGCTGCATCAGATGACCTGGCCTCCACAATCACCCGACCTCAACCCAGTTGAGATGGTTTGGGGTGAGTTGGACAGCAGAGTGAAGGAAAAACAGCCAACAAGTGCTCAGGATATGTGGGAACTCCTTCAAGACTGTTGGAAAAGCATTCCAAGTGAAGCTGGTTGAGAGAATGCCAAGAGTGTGCAAGCTGTCATCAAGGCAAATGCAAAAGATACTTTGAAGAATCTAAAATATATTTTGATTTGTTTAACACTTTTTTGGTTACTACATGATTCCATGTGTGTTATTTCATCGTTTTCATGTCTTCACTATTATTCACTATTAATGTAGAAAATAGTAACAATAAATAAATAAATAAAACTTTTGACTGGCACTGTACGTAAATCACAGACAGTTACACACACACACACACACGCACACGCACACGCACGCACGCACGCACGCACGCACGCACGCACGCACGCACGCACGCACGCACACACACACACACACACACACACACACACACACACACACACACACACACACACACACACTGTTCATGAGGCGTAATCTGACTTCAGTGCTGTCTAGATTTAGGTGAAGGGTCAGTGAAGCAGATGCCAGCTGTATCACTATCATATGCTTCTAGAATACAGAACATCAGACACCTCAGAGTGTTCTAGAATACAGAACATCAGACACCTCAGAGTGATCTAGAATACAGAACATCAGACACCTCAGAGTGATCTAGAATACAGAACATCAGACACCTCAGAGTAATCTAGAATACAGAACATCAGACACCTCAGAGTGATCTAGAATACAGAACATCAGACACCTCAGAGTGATCTAGAATACAGAACATCAGACACCTCAGAGTAATCTAGAATACAGAACATCAGACACCTCAGAGTGATCTAGAATACAGAACATCAGACACCTCAGAGTGAATTAGAATACAGAACATCAAACACCTCAGAGTGAATTAGAATACAGAACATCAGACACCTCAGAGTGATCTAGAATACTGAATATCAGACACTTCAGAGTGATCTAGAATTCAGAACATCAGACACCTCAGAGTGATCTAGAACACAGAACATCAGACACCTCAGAGTGTTCTGGAAGCACAAGGAGCCTTTCCTCCCTAGGACCTGAATAGTACATGTTTAATGCAAGTCTGTTTAAAACGTGTGTTTATTGATGTAACAGTGCCTATATGGAATGACTGTCTATGTCTGTGATGTGTTTAGCTACTGTGTTTGTTCCACTAATGGACCCTCCTAAGCCCCCCCACCACACACCCTAGCCCCTCTTATCATATCCATGTACTCCCATGGGATCTGATTAAAAGGGTTTCCAGCCAGAGAGAGAAGAGGGGAGGGGATATGGGACAGTGGGAGAGTGGTCCTCATTACCCCCTGGCTGCATCCCAAATGGCATCATATTCCCTATATAGTGCACTACTCTTGACCGGAGCCCTATGGGCCCAGTTCAAAAATCGTGCAGTACATAGGGAATAGGGTGCCATTTGATACACGCACCCTATGTAAGGGATGAGGGTAACAGGGGTGGGATGGGTGCTCTCCTTCTTCTTCCTAATCAATACAGATAGCCCCCCACCCCAGGTCTGCTCTCTCACACTAGACTAATGTGTCTGGCATTGACAGAGCCAAGTTATAAGACAAGGCTACAGTATTACACAGTGAATCTATATCAGCGCAGACAGAATGGTTTGATTTTCCAGATACAGATGGAGAATGTCTGGTCTACAGCGGTGCACTGTAAAGATAGTAGGTTACGTTGTAAACATTGCTAGGGCGCATTCGATTGCATTCTAGCTTCAGTCAGTATTATTCCATTGTTGACCTGTAGGAAGGTGTTACCACCATCTCCCCTACACAAGGGGTGTCACACTACGGGAACCAAAGGGTCCAAGACCAAGAGCCGGAAACTTCTGAGGGATGCCTGGGGTGTCTGTGGAGGATGACCTCTGACCCCTGTGACCTCCTGACCTCACGACCTGGGGTCAGAGAGGGAGTGGCATCGGGGAAGGGAGGGGGTGGGCTGTGGAGGAGACGGAGTAATTGATGGAGTGATGGAGGGAGGCCTGGGGGTATGGGGGAGAAGGGGAGGGCCGGGGATATGGGTGAGGAAGGGAGGGCTGGGGCACAAACACCAGTGATGGGAGTGGTGTGTGTATATATGTGTGTGTGTGTGTGTGTGTGTGTGTGTGTGTGTGTGTGTGTGTGTGTGTGTGTGTGTGTGTGTGTGTGTGTGTGTGTGTGTGTGTGTGTGTGTGTGTGTGTGTGTGTGTGTGTGTCTGTGTGGCTCAAATGAAGGAAGGTCCAGTTCCATGGCCAGTCTCTGGTCGGTGTGCACATGTGACATACACATGTATCTCCCAGTATAAAATATATATTTGGTGCGAATCAATGAATATTAGAATTGTTCTTGAGTAACTTGTTAGAATCATATAAGCCACTCAGTATAGCCCTTTCAAAAACTCAGAATTGCATTTTTCTCTGTTTGAGGTCAAAGGGCAGGCTGAATTGCTGGAGTCATAGAGAGGGGAGAGAGGAGGATTGGGGAGAGAAAACGAGAAAGGGGGGAGGGACACGCGGAGAGTCTGTAATGGCTGACAGATGTTTACAGGGGCTTGACGGCACTTCTATGATTGGGGGAAGAGGTGAGATAGTGTGTGTGTGTGTTTGTGTATGTCTTGTGTGTTTGTGTGTGTGTGGATGTTTATGTGTTTATGTGTGTGGGTGTGTGTGGGTGTGTGTGTGGGTGGCTGTGAGGGGTAATCATAACCCTCCAAAAGTACCCCCCCCCCCCCCCCCCCCCGTCAGCCATGGGGACAGACCGTGAATGTCC
The DNA here is from genome assembly GCF_029448725.1 of Salvelinus fontinalis. Lineage (NCBI taxonomy): Eukaryota > Metazoa > Chordata > Actinopteri > Salmoniformes > Salmonidae > Salvelinus > Salvelinus fontinalis. The sequence continues at coordinate 21,573,092 of NC_074696.1, forward strand.
CTCTTTTCTGCAGCCCAAACACCCAAATCACCCGAACACTAGCCTCCCCTGTCAGTCTCTCTGGCCCAACTTTGTCCAGAAGGCCCAGGTCTAGCTAGCTCGGGGCCCAGGGCCCGGTGGTACTGTGTGGGCCTCGTATCCCCCAGGCTCTGGTCAGAACCACCACTCTGACTGGGCTCTTTCACACAGACAGGATTCCAGGATTCCTCTGAGCTCCGTAACCCGGTCCAGTGTGGATTGTGCCAAAGCTGTTATTTTAGAGAGTCGTACCTGGAGAGAGTTGTGTGTGTGTGTGATTGACCATCATCAGTGCCTCTCAGTCTTGTCTGTCCACATCACAGTAATCCACAAGGTTCTGATAACCACATAGAGGCTCTGTCTGTCACACCATGGAACATGTACATGCTCTGCCCAAATAAGAATAGCGATTCACTGTTCAGAGAAGTGGATGATTCTATCCATAATGCAAAGCTTCCCGATGTGAATATTTTAAAAGATATACCTCGAACAGGAAAAGTGAATAAATAAATATATTTTAACCAGGTTGTCAGAGTTTTTACAGCAACATTCTTTAGAAACGATGTCACAGTTACAATACTTGGCTTGTGAATGAAGAACTTCCTCATCTGATTCCCCTCTACATCAACCGTGCTATAGGAATAGGCTTATGGGTCTCAGTTGGTACATCAATCAACCCCGAAAAAGGCACAGAGGCACTCTGTGCCTGAATGTTGGTGCTTTATTACCCATTAACATTGGGAACATATATAGAGTGTTAAACTTTATTTTTTTCCATCTGTCAAACTGAAAATAATACATTCCTACTCACCTCAATGTTTTCCCTTTGTAGTCTTTTTGAAATTCCCAATCATCACTGCCTCTTTTTCCTATTTACCCAAATCAGGCAGTGGATTGACATAATGACGTACTGGAATTATAAACTCCATTTCCAAATAAAACATTGAAGTATTGCCGTTTTACATAAACCCCTAATGCATGTTGAATAAACGTGTTATGAATGTTGTCATAAATTATACTGCAACGTTCATGAAGGTGCGATAAGTGGTTTCATAAAAGTGTTATGAATCTATTACATATACTCCCTTCAAGTAAATTGTTACCTTTTAAGAAACCATCACAATGTCAACATGAGACTTCTGGGTATTTCCATGTCGTCGAGGGGGAACGGGATTTTAGCAAACAGGCATATTAATGCTGATGACCCTTGATTTGCCACGCTCGGCTGAGAGAAAACAGACTTGTTTGAGAGAAAGAGTCTGGCGCATAGATCTGCTCCCCCCCCTCCAGGACTAACAGGAAGTCAAACCACGGAGCGAGAAGGGATTCAGTTTACACACCTTTTAATCTCTGAATTCCTGTGTGAATCATAAACACAAACAAACAGAAGCTCATTTAGAAACGTGGATGGCATCCCAGATGGCACCCTAATCCCTTTATAGTGCTGAACTTTTCACCAGGGACCCAAAGGGATCTGCCCAAAGGTAGTGCACTATATAGGGAATGGGGTGCCAGCCCTGGTTAAAGGTAGTGCACTATATAGGGAATGGGGTGCCAGCCCTGGTTAAAGGTAGTGCACTATATAGGGAATGGGGTGCCGGCCCTGGTTAAAGGTAGTGCACTATATAGGGAATGGGGTGCCAGCCCTGGTTAAAGGTAGTGCACTATATAGGGAATGGGGTGCCAGCCCTGGTTAAAGGTAGTGCACTATATAGGGAATGGGGTGCCAGCCCTGGTTAAAGGTAGTGCACTATATAGGGAATGGGGTGCCAGCCCTGGTTAAAGGTAGTACACTATATAGGGAATGGGGTGGCAGCCCTGGTTAAAGGTAGTGCACTATATAGGGAATGGGGTGCCGGCCCTGGTTAAAGGTAGTGCACTATATAGGGAATGGGGTGCCAGCCCTGGTTAAAGGTAGTGCACTATATAGGGAATGGGGTGCCAGCCCTGGTTAAAGGTAGTGCACTGTATAGGGAATGGGGTGCCAGCCCTGGTTAAAGGTAGTGCACTATATAGGGAATGGGGTGCCGGCCCTGGTTAAAGGTAGTGCACTATATAGGGAATGGGGTGCCAGCCCTGGTTAAAGGTAGTGCACTATATAGGGAATAGGGTTCCCTGACCAGCGTTCTCCATTTACGGAAATATTAATGCGATGTTGTGTAACTTTGCCTACAATGGCTGTTGTTCATTTCCTCTGAAAACTAGAGACACAAGTTACTCAAATCCATAATACTAATGTGTTTAGATCACTCATTTATAATAAGTCATTTATTTTTCCCTTATTTGAATGATAATTTTTTGACGTCATATACCTTTTTGCTTGTTGAAAGTGTGTGTTATAATATGGTAATGGCGCCTTTTCAATGGAGTAGAAGTGATTTAACCCATTTTCAAACTGTATATAATATATGTTTATACTCAAAATATCCATCTGATACTGTAATGCTACTGCCAGGGGTTGGAACCAAAATAATTTCCCCATCGTTTCGTGCTGAACAGAACCATATATTCTTTTGTTTCCGTTCCACTGTTCCAACCAGCAAAAAAAAGTTCTGAAATAGTTCGAACAGAAAAAAAGTTACGGTTTATATTGTTCCTTTCTGATCCTTTTTAAACCTCTGAAAATAACAGTTTCGTACCGGAACAGTATAGGTCACTTTTGTTCCCAGTTCTGATTCTGTTCCTTGAAAAATGTAGTTATTTTTCAGTTTTCGGATCTGTTCCCTGAACCGGTTCAAACCTCTGGTTACTACACGCAGGCCCTCCTCTACCCCGCTCTCTCTGTCCAGAAGGCCCAGGTCTAACTTTCTCCAGAAGGCCCAGGTATAGCTAGCTCGGGGCCCAGGGCCCGGTGGTACTGTGTGGGCCTCGTATCCCCCAGGCTCTGGTCAGAACCACCACTCTGACTGGGCTCTTTCACACAGACAGGATTCCAGGATTCCTCTGAGCTCCATTACCCAGCCCAGTGTGGATTGTGCCAAAGCTGTTATTTTAGAGAGTCGTACCTGGAGAGAGTTGTGTGTGTGTGTGATTGACCATCATCAGTGCCTCTCAGTCTTGTCTGTCCACATCACAGTAATCCACAAGGTTCTGATAACCACATAGAGGCTCTGTCTGTCACACCATGGAACATGTACATGCTCTGCCCAAATAAGAATAGCGATTCACTGTTCAGAGAAGTGGATGATTCTATCCATAATGCAAAGCTTCCCGATGTGAATATTTTAAAAGAACCAAGTGAATAAATAAATATATATGCTCTGTCCAAATAAACAAGGCAGAATATATATTTTTTCCAATATTCAAAATAGCTGATTCGCTGTTCAGGGAAGTGAAGGATTCTATCCATAATGCAAAGCTCCCTTATGTGCATGGGGTTGTATTCCCAGGGGTATGACTGGTGGACTGTAATGAGAATGAAGACTTAATCCACTCTGACATGACACCAAAGAGACTGACCCAATCCTTTGTCAATCATGTGTATCTATCTCTTTTTGCTCGCTCGCTCACACACGCACACACACCCACCACAATAATAATAAAATGGCCCATCTTTGTTTGTGAATGACGATGCAGTCCTCCTGAAAAGAGCACAGAGGGATAGAGAGGGGAATTTGTAACCAGCTCTCACAGTCTCACATCCGAATTCGACATTCATCTATTTTTCTCAAATGTCAAATTTCGAAGTTTATGCAAACATCACATTTCAAAGTGTTTAAGGTTCAGTTTAGGCATTAACTCCACAATTTCTAAGGTAAGGATTAAGGTTTGGGTTAGGCTTAAAACTAAAATATCAAAAACAACTTTCTATCGCTGGTGTTGCTATCGCAAACTTGCAACCTTTAGAATCAGAGGCAGATGCTCACACCCATCCGTCATCCCCCTCTAAAATACCCAAGCAAAACCGAAACCTACCTGAAGGTAACAGCTCTCACAGTTGCCCCTAGTGGCCGGTTTCCACTTCATCTCCCAACGTCCTCAGTCATGGATGGACGTTGAATACTGACTTGTATCACGGGTGACCTGGCTGGGATTTTGGGGGTTGTTAAACGGTGCATTAGAAGGACTTGTGATTGGGAGTTGTAGCTATAAAAGCTAACGGCCAGGCCACATTCATGTTTTAGTGTGTTGGCTCAGTGTGTTTAGGGCATGGTATACACTGTTCGTTCAGCCCTGGGCCATTTCAGGACAATGCAGCAGGGTGATTTAGAGAGAGTTGTATACACACTCATAGAAACTTCTTACTTTGTATTTCTTCACCCACTTGAATTATATCAAACAGTAGATACAAAACATATATCCGACTAGTACCCTGATGTTTTTTGTTGAGTTTGTGATTTGCTGAGTGATGTGCCAAGTTGTAGATAAGATTTGTCATGCTTTATTTTTAGGACTGAGAGAGGCACATTCACACACACACGCACACGCACGCACACACTCACACACGCACATACGCACAAATGCACGACACATGCACGCACACATGCACGCATACACACACAGGTTCAATGACACTCTCCAATGGTCACAAGCACACACACTCTCCTTCTCTCTTTCATACACACACTGCTGATATAGTTTCATATTTTAATCAAAGTATCCCACCCGTCTGCTCTCCTTAGATTAGAAGCACTTTACAGGGAGAGGGCTGGAGGTTGAATAGTCTGGAAAAAGCAGCTAGATCCAAACTGACAGATCAGAGAAGGGAAAACAGATGAGAGAAAGTAAAGAATCAAAAGAAAAGAACAAGTAGTGGAAGCCACCAGAGAAAGAAGCATGGCCTTCTCTTCCCAGCTCCAGTTTGGATTGTACCATCGCCAGTTTCTACCCTGAAGCCGTTGGTTTGGTCCATTGGTCTTTGACTGATGCTGAACAGACTCCACAATGATGATGAGGGTTTGAGTGTGTGTGTGTGTGTGTGTGTGTGTGTCTCACATTCTAAGAATGTCCTTGTCCTCTTAGCTGTTTTCCGCTAATGGGCAAAGCTGTCAGCATGAAAAACATGGAGAGTTATTGTAGAATCTCCCGAGTGGCGCAGCAGTCTAAGGCACTGCATCGCAGTGCTAGAGGCGTCACTACAGACCCGGTTTCGATCCCGGGCTGTATCAAAACCGGCCGTGATCAGGAGTCCCATAGGGCGGCACACAATTGGCCGAGTGTTGTCCGGGTTAGGGGAGGGTTTGGCCGGGGTAGGTCGTCATTTTAAATAAGAATTTGTTATTTACTGACTTGCCTAGTTAAATAAAGGTTAAAAAATATATAAAAATAAAGATACAGTTACAACCAGAAAGATAGACAGACATTCCTCTCCTTCCATCAAGCTCCTGAATGCAGTACTGGATATTCTTACTTCCTTTGCCTGCTGATCTTTGATTGGTGTTTAGGGTCACTAGCTTCCTGAATGTCTTGCAGATTCAGTACTTTCAGAAAAGCATTCATACCCATTGACTTATTCCACATTTTATTGTGTCACAACCTTAATTGAAAATGAACAAAATATATATTTTTCTCACCCATTTACACACACTACCCCATAATATTTGGAAATTCAACGAAAATTAAATAAAGAAATATTTAATTGACATAAGTATTCACATCCCTTTACTATGACTCTCCACATTGAGCTCAGGTGCATCCAATTTCCTTTCATCATCGTTGAGACATCACTACAACTTGATTGGAGTCCACCTGTGGCCAATTCAATTGTTTGGACATGATTTAGAAAGAAACACATTTGTCACTGGTCCCACAGTGAATGTCAGAGCAGAAACTACCATGAAGTAAAAGGAACTGCCCGTAGATCTCCGACCAAACTGAGCAACCGGGCAAGAAAGACCTTGGTCAGGGAGATGACCAAGAGCCCAATGACCACTGACAGAACTAAAGAGTTCCTTGGCTGAGATAGGAGAACCTGCCAGAAGGACAACAGTCTCTACAGCACTTCACCAATCTGGGCTTTATGGGAGAGTGGCCAGATAGAAGCCACTCCTGAGTAAAAGGCGCACCTGTAGTTTGTAAAAAGGCGTGTGAAAGACTCTGAGACCATAAGGTAAAAGATTCTGTGGTCTGGTTAGACAAAAATGTTACTCTTTGGACTGAATGCAAAGCGCTGTACAGTATCTGGAGAAAACCAGGCACATGACCCGTCTAACACCATCCCACCATGAAGAATTGTTGTGGCAGCATCATGCTATGGGGATGCTTTTTAGTGACAGGGACTGTGAGACTGGTAAGCATAGATGAATCAATGAATGGAGCCAAATACAGGCAAATCCTTGATGAGAACCTGCTTCAGAGTGCAAACAACCTTAGACTGGGGGGGGTGAAGATTTACGTACCAACAGGACAACGACGCCAAGCATACAGCCAAAGCAATGCTGGAATGGCTTCAGAACAGGAATGTGAAAGTAGTTGAGTGGCCCAGGCAAAGCCCAGACTTGAATCCCATTGAAAATCTGTGGAAAGACTTGAAGATTGCTGTTCACCGCCGCTCCCCACCTCACTTAACAGAGCTTTAGAAAATCTGCAAGGAAGAATGGGAGAAAATCCTTAAATCCACATGTGCAAAGCTGATACAGACATACCCAAGACAAGTCAAAGCTGTAATTGCTGCAAAAGGTGCTTCTACAAAGTATTGACTCAGGGGTGTGAATACTTATGTAAATGAGATATTTCTGAATTTAATTTGCAATAAATTTGCAAACATTTCTAAATGTGTTTTCACTTTGTCATTATGGGGTATTGTGTGTAGATGGGTGAGAAAAACCACATTTAATCTACAAGAAATTCAGACTGTAAGACAACAAAATGTGGAATAAGTCAAGGCTTATGTATACTTTCTGAAGGCAATGTATGTGTTGTTTTCAACCCTTCTTTGTTTACCAGCCAAGTGACTTTAACTTCCATATGATGGTGTGCATGCTTACCTGACCGACTTAAAAACTGGCCACTAAGGGCAACGGTGAGTGCTATTACCATCAAGAAGGTTTGGGGATTGCTAGAGAGGTGTGAACGGGGATGGCTGATGGGCATAAGCCGCGAGCTCCGGCTCCAAGGGTCCTGTGTTCAATCCCAGCGCTAGGCACAATTTGTTTTTTAAAGAATAATTTAGTTGCTAATGGCAGCCTGCAGTACTCCAGAGCGAGTCTGTAACTTCACCTCCTGGAATAGCAAATGTTGTGTCTCCATGAGACGCCATCTTAACCGACTTAATTTAGCTTTAATGCGCTATTGAGTCTTCACATAGGAATGAATGGTTGAATGGTGTCAGGTGATCGATGGCTTTGTCCATTCATATATACAATCATTGCCTTGACCATTCAGAATGAATGCCTTAACTTAACCATGTAGTTGTTTATGTTTTAACCCTCCCAAACCTTAACCCTTAACTTAACCATGTAGTTGTTTATGTTTTAACCCTCCCAAACCTTAACCCTTAACTTAACCATGTAGTTGTTTATGTTTTAACCCTCTCAAACCTTAACCCTTAACTTAACCATGTAGTTGTTTATGTTTTAACCCTCCCAAACCTTAACCCTTAACTTAACCATGTAGTTGTTTTGATTTAACCCTCCCAAACCTTAACCCTTAACTTAACCATGCGTACTTCATGCCTAAACGTAACCCTAGAAATGTAACTTTGCATGTTTGGTGTGTAGTCAAAACTATCTTTACTTAAACCCCTTCCAAACCCCACTTATGACCCTAGCTGACGCAGCAGGTCAAGAACACTGGTGAAAATATGGAGAGATGGGGGTGCGGGGTGAGGAGAGAAACGGGGCGGCTCGGGGAGAAGGGAGGAGGGGAAGAGAGTGATGGGATGAAGCGAGGGGGGCCCCCTCTCTCTCTATGATGATACAGTCATCCGTCATCACAGTTGTCAAAACGATATGGATCAACGGCTCCCATTTCCCCCGCTCTGGTGTGTGTGTGACTGTGTGTGTGTGACTGTGTGTATGTGTGTGCAACTGTGTATATGTGCATGTGTGTGTCATTTCTTGTTTGCACATCACTGAACCAAGACATTTACATATAACACCACTGTCATACCAAGCTGTCTAAACCAGTATGTAAAATGGATTTACGATGAGGAAACCAACAAAAAAAAACTTATTTTCCTTTTCCGTTTATCTCAATTGTCTATTCATAATGAAGCCACGTAAACAGATGACTGTAGAAACGCACCCTTGACAGTGTCTTGCTTCATCATTATTATTCAACAAGAGTTCTCTTCTATTTGTTTCACAGACCGTGTTAAATTAGCTCCAACCAGATGGAGCCTGTCTCCCTGCCAAGCATGTTGAAGAAGCCATGTGTGGCTTCTTCTCTCATTCTGTTCATTCCTTAGTTAGTTCTCTCTCTCTCTGTGTGTGTGTGTGTGTGTGTGTGTGTGTGTGTGTGTGTGTGTGTGTGTGTGTGTGTGTGTGTGTGTGTGTTGAAGAGCGTGACAGAGTGAGGTTGTATGTGTACTGTATATGTGTGTGTTCCTGTTTGTGTATATTTTGTTTGTGTGTGTTTGCATGCAGGTGTTTGTGTGTGTGTGTGTGTTTGCATGCAGGTGTTTGTGTGTGTGTGTGTGTGTTTGCATGCAGGTGTTTGTGTGTGTTTGCATGCAGGTGTTTGTGTGTGTGTGTTTGCATGCAGGTGTTTGTGTGTGTGTTGCAATATATGAAGCTGACTTCATTCTTTTGCTTTGTTATTGTCCAGCTGCTGTGTCGTAGTTTAATCTCTCTGCTCCACACATGTCCTGTCTGTCCTGCCAGAAACAAGGCCTTTTGGTGTGTGTGTGTGTGTGTGTGTGTGTGTGTGTGTGTGTGTGTGTGTGTGTGTGTGTGTGTGTGTGTGTGTGTGTCTATCCTGTCAGTAACAAGGACAGGCTTTTGGAGAGGGAGCAAAGTGGAGGGGCGGAGAGGCAGGGGGTTGGCAGGAGCATGTGGTGCTATCCACTGTGTGTGTGTGAGCAGTACCAGGCCAGGCGTTGACGGGATCTATAGGGGAGCCATGAGGGTCCATGGGTCAGCCGGTTGAGTTTCAAACTCAATGGTCCTGTGCGTGTGTGTGCGTATGCCTATGTGTGTGTGTGCCTATGTGTGTGTTCCAATCCCTATCGCTGGGTGATGTCATCACAGCTGCCGGGCGGCTGACAGACAGTTTCCCGCACCGCAACATGAGGCCTTATGGTTCGCCTGTCAGCCTGATTGACAGGTGAATGAGACCAACCAGGGCCTGCCGTCCCTGCCCCTCGGGGACTGGGACTGAGTGACAGCCAGTGAGCAGCCAGAAAGAGCTTCTATGAACCTTAAAGTAATCTCTTCAACTCTCTCTTTCTCTCTCTCTGCTTCACTCTCTCTTTTCAAGCATATTTTTATTTTTATTTCTTTCTCTTTTCAAGCATCTCTCACTTCTTTCTCTCCTGGACTTTTCTGTCCCTTTCTATCATTTCTTTCTCTGGCCTCTCTCTTTTCTTTTTCACTCCTCCTCCTCCTCCATCTTTCTCTCTCTTTCATTCAGTGTGTCTGTCACTACTTTGTCCTGTTTTGTCTCACTGTATCATAGAGCCCTGTGAGGCAGCTTGACTTGATCTCTTCTATGCCTTTTAGTTAAAATCGGACAAGTAGCGGGTAAACTTCATCAGGCTCGAGGACCCCAGCAAAAATCAACTTTTTTTTCACAGCTTTCATTTATCTGCATTTGACAAGCTTTTTGAAATGAAGCAGACACTGATTTGAATAATACATTTGAGTACCATTTGTCACCATTGTAGTTTGAGTTATATTTAGCCTCCCAATGAGGTGTTTTATCATGTTCTTTTAAGGACAACCAGGGCTACAAGTACAACCCAAAACTATTTGAAAAGACCGTTGCATTTATGAGTTTTATTGGTTGGTGGCAGTGGTAGGATTTCTGACACTGTGACACTCAAATATTATGAATTATTTACAATTCTGTTTCCGGGTTGTCCTCTCTCCATTCTCTCTTTTCTACACTGTCATTCTGTCAATTACACTGGCAATCTCTCTCTTCCACCCCTTTACAATGTCAATCTCTCTCTTCCACCCCTTTACACTGTCAATCTCTCTCTTCCACCCCTTTACACTGTCAATCTCTCTCTTCCACCCCTTTACACTGTCAATCTCTCTCTTCCACCCCTTTACACTGTCAATCTCTCTCTTCCACCCCTTTACACTGTCAATCTCTCTCTTCCACCCCTTTACACTGTCAATCTCTCTCTTCCACCCCTTTACACTGTCAATCTCTCTCTTCCACCCCTTTACACTGTCAATTTCTGTCTTCCACCCCTTTACACTGGCAATTTCTGTCTTACACCCCTTTACACTGGCAAACTGTCTCTCTCTTCCACGCCTTTACACTGGCAATCTCTCTCTTCCACCCCTTTACACTGTCAATCTCTCTTCCACCCCTTTACACTATCAATCTCTCTCTTCCACCCCTTTACACTGTCAATCTCTCTCTTCCACCCCTTTACACTGTCAATCTCTGTCGTCCACCCCTTTACACTGGCATACTGTCTCTCTCTTCCACCCCTTTACGCTGGCAAACTGTCTCTCTCTTCCACCCCTTTACACTGGCAAACTGTCTCTCTCTTCCACCCCTTTACACTGTCAATCTCTCTCTTCCACCCCTTTACACTGTCAACCTCTCTCTTCCACCCCTTTACACTGTCAATCTCTCTCTTCCACCCCTTTACACTGTCAATCTCTCTCTTCCACCCCTTTACACTGTCAATCTCTCTCTTCCACCCTTTACACTGGCAAACTGTCTCTCACCCCTTTACACTGGCAAACTGTCTCTCTCACCCCTTTACACTGGCAAACTGTTTCTCACTACCACCCCTTTACACTGGCAAACTGTTTCTCTCTTCCACCCCTTTACACTGGCAAACTGTCTCTATCACCCCTTTACACTGGCAAACTGTCTCTCTCTTCCACCCCTTTACACTGGCAAACTGTCTCTCTCACCCCTTTACACTGGCAAACTGTCTCTCTCTTCCACCCCTTTACACTGGCAAACTGTCTCTCTCTTCCACCCCATTACACTGGCAAACTGTCTCTCTCTTCCACCCCTTTACACTGGCAAACTGTCTCTCTCTTCCACCCCTTTACACTGACAAACTGTCTCTCTCTTCCACCCCTTTACACTGGCAAACTGTCTCTCTCTTCCACCCCTTTACACTGGCAAACTGTCTCTCTCTTCCACCCCTTTACACTGGCAAACTGTCTCTCTCTTCCACCCTTTACACTGGCAAACTGTCTCTCACCCCTTTACACTGGCAAACTGTCTCTCTCACCCCTTTACACTGGCAAACTGTTTCTCACTACCACCCCTTTACACTGGCAAACTGTTTCTCTCTTCCACCCCTTTACACTGGCAAACTGTCTCTATCACCCCTTTACACTGGCAAACTGTCTCTCTCTTCCACCCCTTTACACTGGCAAACTGTCTCTCTCACCCCTTTACACTGGCAAACTGTCTCTCTCACCCCTTTACACTGGCAAACTGTCTCTCTCACCCCTTTACACTGGCAAACTGTCTCTCTCTTCCACCCCTTTACACTGGCAAACTGTCTCTCTCTTCCACCCCATTACACTAGCAAACTGTCTCTCTCTTCCACCCCTTTACACTGGCAAACTGTCTCTCTCTTCCACCCCTTTACACTGACAAACTGTCTCTCTCTTCCACCCCTTTACACTGGCAAACTGTCTCTCTCTTCCACCCCTTTACACTGGCAAACTGTCTCTCTCTTCCACCCCTTTACACTGGCAAACTGTCTCTCTCTTCCACCCCTTTACACTGGCAAACTGTCTCTCTCACCCCTTTACACTGGCAAACTGTCTCTCTCACCCCTTTACACTGGCAAACTGTCTCTCTCACCCCTTTACACTGGCAAACTGTCTCTCTCACCCCTTTACACTGGCAAACTGTCTCTCTCACCCCTTTACACTGGCAAACTGTCTCTGTCACCCATTTACACTGGCAAACTGTCTCTCTCACCCATTTACACTGGCAAACTGTCTCTCTCACCCATTTACACTGGCAAGCTGTCGCTCTCACCCCTTTACACTGGCAAACTGTCTCTCTCACCCCTTTACACTGGCAAACTGTCTCTCTCACCCCTTTACACTGGCAAACTGTCTCTCTCACCCCTTTACACTGGCAAACTGTCTCTCTCACCCCTTTACACTGGCAAACTGTCTCTCTCACCCATTTACACTGGCAAACTGTCTCTCTCACCCCTTTACACTGGCAAACTGTCTCTCTCACCCCTTTACACTGGCAAACTGTCTCTCTCACCCCTTTACACTGGCAAACTGTCTCTCTCACCCCTTTACACTGGCAAACTGTCTCTCTCACCCCTTTACACTGGCAAACTGTCTCTCTCACCCCTTTACACTGGCAAACTGTCTCTCTCACCCCTTTACACTGGCAAACTGTCTCTCTCACCCCTTTACACTGGCAAACTCTCTCTCTCACCCATTTACACTGGCAAACTGTCTCTCTCACCCATTTACACTGGCAAACTGTCTCTCTCACCCCTTTACACTGGCAAACTGTCTCTCTCTTCCACCCCTTTACACTGGCAAACTGTCTCTCTCACCCCTTTACACTGGCAAACTGTCTCTCTCACCCCTTTACACTGGCAAACTGTCTCTCTCTTCCACCCCTTTACACTGGCAAACTGTCTCTCTCTTCCACCCCTTTACACTGGCAAACTGTCTCTCTCTTCCACCCCTTTACACTGGCAAACTGTCTCTCTCTTCCACCCCTTTACACTGGCAAACTGTCTCTCTCACCCCTTAACACTGGCAAACTTTCTCTCTCTTCCACCCCTTTTACACTGGCAAACTGTCTATTTCTTCCACCCCTTTACACTGGCAAACTGTCTCTCTCTTCCACCCCTTTACACTGGCAAACTGTCTCTCTCTTCCACCCCTTTACACTGGCAAACTGTCTCTCTCTTCCACCCCTTTACACTGGCAAACTGTCTCTCTCTTCCACCCCTTTACACTGGCAAACTGTCTCTCTCTTCCACCCCTTTACACTGGCAAACTGTCTCTCTCACCCCTTTACACTGGCAAACTGTCTCTCTCTTCCACCCCTTTACACTGGCAAACTGTCTCTCTCTTCCACCCCTTTACACTGACAAACTGTCTCTCTCTTCCACCCCTTTACACTGGCAAACTGTCTCTCTCTTCCACCCCTTTACACTGGCAAACTGTCTCTCTCACCCTTTTACACTGGCAAACTGTCTCTCTCACCCCTTTACACTGGCAGACTGTCTCTCTCACCCCTTTACACTGGCAAACTGTCTCTCTCACCCCTTTACACTGGCAAACTGTCTCTCTCACCCCTTTACACTGGCAAACTGTCTCTCTCACCCATTTACACTGGCAAACTGTCTCTCTCACCCATTTACACTGGCAAACTGTCTCTCTTCCACCCATTTACACTGGCAAACTGTCTCTCTCACCCATTTACACTGGCAAGCTGTCTCTCTCACCCCTTTACACTGGCAAACTGTCTCTCTCACCCCTTTACACTGGCAAACTGTCTCTCTCACCCCTTTACACTGGCAAACTGTCTCTCTCACCCCTTTACACTGGCAAACTGTCTCTCTCACCCCTTACACTGGCAAACTGTCTCTCTCTTCCACCCCTTTACACTGGCAAACTGTCTCTCTCACCCATTTACACTGGCAAACTGTCTCTCTCACCCCTTACACTGGCAAACTGTCTCTCTCACCCCATTACACTGGCAAACTGTCTCTCTCACCCCTTTACACTGGCAAACTGTCTCTCTCACCCCTTTACACTGGCAAACTGTCTCTCTCACCCCTTTACACTGGCAAACTGTCTCTCTCACCCCTTTACACTGGCAAACTGTCTCTCTCACCCCTTTACACTGGCAAACTGTCTCTCTCTTCCACCCCTTTACACTGACAAACTGTCTCTCTCACCCCTTTACACTGGCAAACTGTCTCTCTCACCCCTTTACACTGGCAGACTGTCTCTCTCACCCCTTTACACTGGCAAACTGTCTCTCTCACCCCTTTACACTGGCAAACTGTCTCTCTCACCCCTTTACACTGGCAAACTGTCTCTCTCACCCCTTTACACTGGCAAACTGTCTCTCTCACCCCTTTACACTGGCAAACTGTCTCTCTCACCCCTTTACACTGGCAAACTGTCTCTCTCACCCCTTTACACTGGCAAACTGTCTCTCTCTTCCACCCCTTTACACTGGCAAACTGTCTCTCTCTTCCACCCCTTTACACTGGCAAACTGTCTCTCTCACCCCTTTACACTGGCAAACTGACTCTCTCACCCCTTTACACTGGCAGACTGTCTCTCTCACCCCTTTACACTGGCAAACTGTCTCTCTCACCCCTTTACACTGGCAAACTGTCTCTCTCACCCCTTTACACTGGCAAACTGTCTCTCTCACCCATTTACACTGGCAAACTGTCTCTCTTCCACCCATTTACACTGGCAAACTGTCTCTCTCACCCATTTACACTGGCAAGCTGTCCCTCTCACCCCTTTACACTGGCAAACTGTCTCTCTCACCCCTTTACACTGGCAAACTGTCTCTCTCACCCCTTTACACTGGCAAACTGTCTCTCTCACCCCTTTACACTGGCAAACTGTCTCTCTCTTCCACCCCTTTACACTGGCAAACTGTCTCTCTCACCCATTTACACTGGCAAACTGTCTCTCTCACCCCTTACACTGGCAAACTGTCTCTCTCACCCCTTTACACTGGCAAACTGTCTCTCTCACCCCTTTACACTGGCAAACTGTCTCTCTCACCCCTTTACACTGGCAAACTGTCTCTCTCACCCCTTTACACTGGCAAACTGTCTCTCTCACCCCTTTACACTGGCAAACTGTCTCTCTCACCCCTTTACACTGGCAAACTGTCTCTCTCACCCATTTTCACTGGCAAACTGTCTCTCTCACCCCTTTACACTGGCAAACTGTCTCTCTCTTCCACCCCTTTACACTGGCAAACTGTCTCTTTCTTCCACCCCTTTACACTGGCAAACTGCCTCTCTCACCCCTTTACACTGGCAAACTGTCTATCTCACCCCTTTACACTGGCAAACTGTCTCTCTCACCCCTTTACACTGGCAAACTGTCTCTCTCTTCCACCCCTTTACACTGGCAAACTGTCTCTCTCTTCCACCCCTTTACACTGGCAAAATGTCTCTCTCTTCCACCCCTTTACACTGGCAAACTGTCTCTCTCACCCCTTAACACTGGCAAACTGTCTCTCTCTTCCACCCCTTTACACTGGCAAACTGTCTCTTTCTTCCACCCCTTTACACTGGCAAACTGTCTCTCTCACCCCTTTACACTGACAAACTGTCTCTCTCACTCTCTCCATCTTTATCTTTGTCTGTTTATCCAACTCTGACTAGGTCTCATTTGTCCATCACTCTTTCAATCTGTCTCGGTCTCACTCTCTCAGCCACTCTACATTGTATATACAAAGTATGTGGACACCCCTTCAAATTGCTGGATTTGTCTATTTTAGCCACATCCGTTGCTGACAGGTAAATAAAATCAAGCACACAGCCATGCAATCTCCATAGCTAAACATTGTCAGTAGAATGGCTTTACTGAAGAGCTCAGTGATTTACAACGTGGCACCATGATTGAGTTCTCTTCATCTGGTGGCCAGGACAGGAGTTTGAAGAGTGTGTGTGTGTGAGAGGGAGTGTATGTCCCACATGTGTGCCTTTGTTTGGATGTGTGTGTGCATAATATGCATGCATAAGCCTACTGGAATGTGTGTGTATGTGTGTGTGCTCTCCAGTGGATTAATTTGTCTTGTTGAGGGATACTGTGATGTTTATCTCAGTGACATGGACAAATAAACGAAAGCAGGACCAATCTGAACGGGACAACCAGTACCCGGCCTTTTATGGTCCTGTTGGTGTGTTTGTTTAATTTTGGGCTTTCCTTTCAATCTGTCCATGCTTGTGTAACAACCAAATCTCACGTAAGGCCCCCAAAAGGCAAGAGACCTTGTGGAAACAACTGGAAAAATATAGCGTTTCGTAGACACCTTTCTTGCAGTCCAATGACCAAAGCGCCCTCTAGTGGCCTCATGGGTGGAATGTTATTATTTTTCACAATTTCATAATTAATGAACATTATTTATTTTTTATTTGCAGAAAATACAGTATTTCTATGTCAAACTCTTTTGTTATATTTCAGTCTTCTGTGATGTATATAAAGTGCAATATCGAGATTCAAGCTCAAAATGGAATACATTTAAACTCTATATCTGACATGGTACAGGTGTCTTCTTCTTTTTTAAGCCCATAACCATGTGTGAGGTGAATACTTTTGTTTAAGACTACCAAGAAACACTCTATGTGACCATGATTCAGCCCACTTCAGTAAAAGGTTACTATTATAACTCTAGATGACAAATTTAGCACAGCTAAATAACCATTAGCAATTAGCTGTTGTGGCTTAAGCTCCTGCTATTGTAGCAGTGGTCAGCTCCATCACTCTCCTGAAATAGAGACATCGGCATCTGAGTTCTTTTTAATTTGAACATTTGATGTGAAACAGAAGGAAGCTTTTATGTGACATTTTTGTTGCAATTATTGAAATCTTGTATCTCGAAAAACTCCAAAAGACTGCACTCTTTATTTTGGCTTTACTTCTTGAACGTAGAGCAATTTTTTCTCTGTGAGCCATGAAAGAGCTAACTTTCTGAGCACGGATTCCAATCGAAATGATAACAAAGTTATGTCTCACACTGGAATGGAAAATATAATTGCTGCAATAAGAGGTTTAAGCCAACAACCTATCATGGAGAGTTGAATGGCGACATGGGGGTGGGACAGGTGGTCAGAGATTGACCTTTTGACTAATGTGAGTCATGTGGTTTGACAAATAACCAGACAACCAACTTGAGAATGTCAGTTTGAATTTAAACTGAAACACCCCCCCTTTTCAATCTTGGAGTGTCTGTGTAGTGTCTCCGCAGTGAAAATATGTGTCTGTACACTCCAAATCAACCCAACTCAAACATCCACTTACCTAATGACCCCCCCCCCCAAACCCGGATTATATAAATGTATAGGATGCATAACTCTGCAAACCTTTCGGCTCTAGTGTACATAAGGATATCTTTGTTTTGTCTCTGTGGATGAGTTATACGACATTCAAAAGTCAATTACTTAAAACCGTTTTCTTTCACTTTGCTTTCAATATAAATTGAGTCATATTTTACAATGTAAGACAGTCACAATCAATTGAGCTATTCACCTTCTGTAAAACTGAGGACAATTACTTTAATATTTAGTTCAAAACTGATTTGATCTATTAGAGGGCAACAGCCAGCAGACCAGGATTTAAACCAGCAACCCTTGCAGTTATGCCATCACACGACCGGTGCCATTAAGGCCCAGACCTTAAAGCAGAGGCCAAGTTAAAGGTTACATTAGTACTGCCAATGTGAGACTTTTGGTAGATAAAAAACAAATCAGGCTTTGCATGTGTAAATGTTGTTTAAAGCACTTTTAAAACAAAACCAAATTCTGGTGTAAAAACCATGGAAATTAAAAATATAAAATCACATTTTTAAGTAAGTGGGAATTGGTCTGAAGCCAAAAAAGAAAGGAAATTCACATGAGCACCACAATGCCTACTCCACCCATGCTCTACCAAGGCTTCCAGCACACAGCTTTGACCTACTACAGTAGCTATGTTGGTCTATTCTACTTCAAACAATGTGTAACGGAGAACCCGGGATGAAAGTAACACTTGTATTTTTTTTCCTATTTACTCAGAGATTGATAGAGCTACAGACACCATATTTAATGACAAACAATTTATGTATGATAATGGTGCCGGAGGGGATGGCAGTCGTTTTACGGGTTCCTAACCAATTGTGCTATTCTGTGTGTTTTTTTTGCATTGTTTGCACGTTTTTTTGTACGTTTTTTGGTACATAATGTTTCTCCCACTGTCTCTTATGACCGAAAAGAGCTTCTGGACATCAGATCAGCGATTACTCACCTCGAACTGGACAAAGATTTTAATTTAACGAATCGGATACAAAAGATTTATGGCTCCTCCAGGACGAGGCCCAAATCCCTGTAATTTGCATGAAGAGGAAACGCCAATACAGGGGGTGCAGATCCAGGTGCTTGATGAGAATTAATTGGCGAGTGGATAATCCGCCTTTGCCATCCTTCCTACTGGCGAACATGCAATCACTGGAGAATAAACTGGATGAGCTCCGTTCGAGACTATCCTACCAACGGGACATTGAAAACTGAAAGATACCTTATGTTTCACCAAATTGTGGCTGAACTAGGACATGGATAATATACAGTTGGCTGGGTTTTCCTTGCATCGGGAAGGCAGAACAGCAACCTCCGGTAAGATGAGGGGTGGTGGTCTGTGTTATTTGTCAACACTAGCTGGTGCGCAATCTCTAATGTTAAGGCAGTCTCAAGGTTTTGCTCGCCTCATGATAAACTATAGACCACATGTCACGTTCCTGACCTATTTCTGTTAGTTTGTTGTATGTGTTAGTTGGTCAGGACGTGAGTTTGGGTGGGCATTCTATGTTGTCTGTTTCTATGTTGGTTTAGGGTTGCCTGGTATGGCTCTTAATTAGAGGCAGGTGTTTGGTGTTCCTCTAATTGAGAGTCATATTTAGGTAGGTTGTTTCACAGTGTTCGTTGTGGGTGGTTGTCTCCTGTGTCAGTGTTTGTCGCACCATACGGGACTGTTCGGTTTGTTTTGTACATCGTCATTTTGTGTAGTCTATTTTCCCTGTTCGTGCGTTCTTCGTGTTTAATGTAAGTTCGTCGTCCAGGTTTGTCTACTCCGTTTGTTGTTTTGTTAGTTTATAGTGAAGTTCGTGTTTTCGTCTTTTCTTTAAATAAATTATGTATTCACAACCTGCTGCGCCTTGGTTCAATCACTACTCCTCCTCTTCGGTTGTAGAGGAGGAGGAGAACCGTAACACCACACTATTTATCAATATTTTTCGTAGCCGTCTATTTACCACCACAAACCGATGCTAGCACTAAGACTGCACTCAATGAGTTGTATAAGGCCATAAACAAAAAATAAAATTCCACCTCATCCAGAGGTGGCGCTCCTAGTGGCCGGGGACTTTAATGCAGGAAAACTTAAATCCGTTTGACCTAATTTCTACCAGCATGTCACATGTGCAACCAGAGGAAAACCAAATCTAGACCACCTTTATTTCACACACAGAGATGCGTACAAAGCTCTCCCTTGTCCTCCATTTGGCAAATCTGACCGTAATTCTATCCTCATGATTCCTGCTTACAAGCAAAAACTCAAGCAGGAAGTACCCGTGACTCACTCAATATGGAAGTGGTGGAAGTGGTCGGATGATGCGGATGCTAAGCTACGTTGGTTTCATCCGATGGCATTGAAGAGTATACCACATCAGTCAGCAACTTCATCAACAAGTGCATCGATGATTAGCATGAGGCTGTATGTATTTTTATATAGGCCCATTGTAAATGTGTGTTATTGTAGCTTCACCATCTTTATTGCAAAAAGAAATACCAATACACACATACATTTGAGCTACATATTCAGGTAATGAACTGTCCATTGATCACCACATGTCAATATTACACAGGTAAATCAGGCATGCAGACAGGCTCTATCGACCTCTATATATGAGGGAATGTGTCCAACACAGCTGGTATGTTGGGCACCTTCTGACTTGTTTTCTCTCCATGACATGTTTTGCTAAAATAAAGGTTTAAGGAAATACATGCAGGCACTACATTACTACGAGACAAAACAGACAAAACTAAATCAAAGATGATGGTCTTTTAAGTATAAAAGCAAAGCTCGCTTTCATATCTGGGATTAGTGAGATGTGTGAAGAAGCCAATATTATGGTGGAAGCACCTCCTCTAAGAGAATGAATCAGGCTGTTTGAGAAGGTTTGAATCCTAAGCAACCTGCCTTCACATTGTTTGAAGTACAATATACTAACACAGCTACTGTAGTAGGCCAAAGGTGTGTGCTGGAAAACCTTGGTAGAGCATGGGTGGAGTAGGCATTGTGGAACTCAGGTGAATTTCCTTTATTTTTCTGCTTCAGACCAATGCCTACTTCTCACTTAAAATGTATATTTTTGTTTTTAATATCGTACATTTCTAAATCAGGAATGGCTTTTGAATAGGGAGTAATTGCGGCTAGTTATGTGTCTACCTCATATGTGAGACTGCTGGTGTGGTCAGTTCTTGCTCTGAGGCTGAGAAAAGGAGGGAGAACGTGAATGAGGGAGAAGAAAATGGTGGGGTGAAAAGAGAGAAAATAGAGAAAGGCGGAGAAGAGAAAGGGAGAATCTCAATTGGTTTTGTTCGCCTCCTGCCTCCTCTCCTGTGTTCTGTCCACGTTTTGAAAAAGGTCAAAAGTAATGGAGGAGAGGTGGCGAGGAGAGGGAACGTGGCAACAAGTGCGCTGATATGAAGAAACTCTCTGCTTTTCAACTCGCGCGGCATCAGGCAAACTACGTTTACAGGGGTGGAATCCCAAAATAGATGTGCAAAGTGATAAAAACAAATGTAGATAGTAGATGTGTGCAGCTTTTCTCCTTCTAGAAAACAAAAGCTGATTCAAAGAGGGTGTGGTATAGGTGCTAGAACACTCCCACGCTAGCTGGTGGGAGGAAACTCTTGTGCATCCTCTGTCAAAGTAGGTCGTGGAGGATAGGAGGACACTCCTTTGTTCACCTACTAACGAATTGACACTCCCTCGAGTGTCAAAGTTCACAGTTCACCATTATGCTCTTCTATACTGTACCTCTATCCCTCCATCCCTCTATACCTCCATCCCTCTATACCTCCATACCTCTATCCCTCCATCTCTCCTTCCCTCTGTACCACTATCCCTCCATCCCTCTATACCTCCATCCCTCTATACCTCCATCTCTCCAGACAGACAGACAGACAGACAGACAGACAGACAGACAGACAGACAGACAGACAGACAGACAGACAGACAGCTGTACCTGTGTTAAAACTATTTTTCATCCTATAGCTTGTTCTCCATCTTCTTTTTAAATAGTGAGCCAACATGTTTTAATCACTATTACTTCCATGACTGATGAAAACTCTTTTACTTATGCTCTTTCATTTCTCTA
Source organism: Salvelinus fontinalis (assembly GCF_029448725.1). Lineage (NCBI taxonomy): Eukaryota > Metazoa > Chordata > Actinopteri > Salmoniformes > Salmonidae > Salvelinus > Salvelinus fontinalis. The sequence continues at coordinate 21,594,299 of NC_074696.1, forward strand.
CACAGACATATAGTGAGCAATATGGAATACGTATAGTGAGCAATATGGAATACGTATAGTGAGCAATATGGAATACGTATAGTGAGCAATATGGAATACGTATAGTGAGCAATATGGAATACGTATAGTGAGCAATATGGAATACGTATAGTGAGCAATATGGAATACGTATAGTGAGCAATATGGAATACGTATAGTGAGCAATATGGAATACGTATAGTGAGCAATATGGAATACGTATAGTGAGCAATATGGAATACGTATAGTGAGCAATATGGAAAACGTATAGTGAGCAATATGGAATACGTATCGTGAGCAATATGGAATACGTATCGTGAGCAATATGGAATACGTATCGTGAGCAATATGGAATACGTATAGTGAGCAATATGGAATACGTATAGTGAGCAATATGGAATACGTATAGTGAGCAATATGGAATACGTATAGTGAGCAATATGGAATACGTATAGTGAGCAATATGGAATACGTATAGTGAGCAATATGGAATACGTATAGTGAGCAATATGGAATACGTATAGTGAGCAATATGGAATACGTATAGTGAGCAATATGGAATCTGTATAGTGAGCAATATGGAATACGTATAGTGAGCAATATGGAATACGTATAGTGAGCAATATGGAATACGTATAGTGAGCAATATGGAATACGTATAGTGAGCAATATGGAATACGTATAGTGAGCAATATGGAATACGTATAGTGAGCAATA